>NW_019942514.1:2191109-2198048 GCF_002910315.2 Salvelinus sp. IW2-2015
ACACACCGTAAGGCTCTCCAGAGGGTAGTGAGTCTGCACAACGCATCACCAGGGGCAAACTACCTGCCCTCGAGGACACCTACACACCCCAATGTAACAGAAAGGCCAAAGGATCATCAAGGACAAAACCACCTGTCCACTGCTGTTCATCCTGCTATCATCCAGAAGGCGAGGTCAGTAGAGGTGCATCAAAGCTGGGACCGAGAGACTGAAAAACAGCTTCTATCTCAAGGCCATCAGACTGTTAAACAGACATCACTAAGATTGAGTGGCTGCTGCCAACATACTGACTCAAATCTCTTATGCTGCCAACATACCTACTCAATCTGTAGCCACTTTAATAATTAAAAATTGTATGTAATAATGTATCACTTGTCACTTTAATAAACAATGCCACTTATAATGTTTTACATACCCTACGTTACTCATCTCATATGTATATACTGTACTCTATACCATCTTCTGCATTTGCCTATTCCGCACGGCCATCACTCATCCATATATTTATATGTACATATTCTTATTCATTCCTTTAGACTTGTGTTGTATACGGTAGTTGTTGTGAATTGTTAATTATTACTTGTTAAATATTCTGGCACGGTCGGAACTAGAAGTACAAGCATTTCACTACACTCGCATTAACTAACATCTACTAACCATGTGTATGTGACCAATAAAATTTGATTTGATTTATGTAGTAGCTGGGCTTGGTGTAGGCTAGCCTGTGCTGGGCTTGGTGTGGGCTAGCCTGTGCTGGGCTTGGTGTAGGCTAGCCTGTGTTGGGCTGGTGTGGGCTTGTGGCTAGCCCGTGCTGGGCTTCGTGTAGGCTAGCCCGTACTTGGCTTGGTGTGGGCTAGCCGCGTACTGGGCTTGGTGTGGGCTAGCCCGTATGGCTTGGAGTGGGCAAGCCCGTGCTGGGCTTGGAGTGGGCAAGCCCGTGCGGGCTTGGCCTGTTGGGCTAGCCCGTGTTGGGCTTGGTGTAGGCTAGCCCGTGTTGGGCTTGGTGTAGGCTAGCCCATGTTGGGCTTGGTGTAGCTAGCGCTATTTCGCCCTGTTGGCTTGGTGTAGGCTAGCCCATGTTGGGCTTGGTGTAGGACTAGCCCATGTTGGGTTGGTGTAGGCTATCTCATGTTGGGCTTGGTGTAGGCTAGCCCATGTTGGGCTTGGTGTAGGCTATCTCATGTTGGGCTGGTGTGAGCTAGTCCATGTTGGGCTGGTGTGGGCTAGCCCATGTTGGGCTGGTGTGGGCTAGCCCATGTTGGGCTGGTGTGGGCTAGCCCATGTTGGGCTGGTGTGGGCTAGCCATGTGGCTGGTGTGGGCTAGCCCATGTTGGGCGGTGTGGGCAGCCTATGTTGGGCTGGTGTGGGCTAGCCCATGTTGGTCGGTGTGGGCTTGTGTGGGCTTTGTGTGGGCTAGCCCCTGCCACCTTGCCCATCAAATATCCACATAGGCCAAAGAGCTCATGTTTGCTGGGCCTTAGCTTAGAGCAACACTCATGATAGAATACGTCAAACTGACATTGTCTCCTTAAAGACAATTACCCACATCAGACCATACACGTGACTATCCACTGGAGTCTAGTGCACTCTATACCATTAGTCTACTGCAGTCTATCATGAGAGTGCAGTTCTTATTTATATTTTATCTATTGACTACGATAGCATGTAAAACACCTTACGTGGAACATTGACGAGAGGGCATTGCATCCTTTCCATTATTTATGCATGAGTTATTGTAGCACACAGCCTATAGGTCTACAGCCTACGCCTATATAGTGGCACATACTGTGTATTGTACAGTACAAAGAAGAAACATGGATTATCATAATACGCTAACTGAATGTCAGTACAATGCATCAGTGTATTTGTTGAGGAGGTTGAACAGATTGGGTAGCCAGCTATGGGTGCTGGCAGGGGATAAACTCCAAAGTACCATAGTTCATTATTCTCATCAAGTAGCTTGACTGTAATGGCTCACGCCGAAAATAGCATCTCTAGATGGCATGACCTGCGGTTCCTCCAGAATAAATGGATAAAGAGGACAGAAAGAAAGAAGGTTTGTCCACTGAACGAGGATGGTATAAGGAGGAGGGGGGAGAAGAGGAGGACGACAAAGAGGCTGGCTAGGAACCTGGTGGTGGAGTAGGCTCGTGCCCGGCAAAGTGTTGTAGTGTGCTTTTTGTCGTCTGTTCTTTGCCTTGTTTGAGTGTCAAGAAGAGTAATGTAATGCATTTAGTCATCAGTGCATTAAGTTCACTTGGCGCGTGTGAGAGAGGAGCGAGGAGAGACAGAATGGAGCAGGCCTGTGTGTCAAGTTCACTGTGTGTGCATGTCGTGTGTGCCGTGTACGTGTGTGTGTGCATGCTTGCATATGTGTGTGTGTGCATCCGTGCATGCATGTGTGGGCTTCTGTGTGTGCGTGCGTGCTTGCATGTGCATTTGTGGTTTTTGTCTTGCTTGTGTATGTGAGTGAACAGTACGCTGCAGGGTTAGAGCTTCATTTATGGACGCCATTGAGGTTCCTGTGACAGAGGCGGCTGGTGCTGCTGGCCCGGTACCCCTGGGAGCGCACTGGCTGCACACTGCCAATGGAAATCACAGGCTCCTTTTCTCTTTCCTCCTCTTTTCTAATTCTTTCTCTCCTCTCCACTTTCATACTATGGCAATCCCCTCCCTCTTCGTATTTCTCTATCACTGCCTCTCACCAATAGGCCATACATAATAGCCTACCCCCACACGCTATCTCCTGAGTGGCGCAGCTGTCTAAGGCACTGCATCTCAGCACTAGAGGCATCACTACAGACCTGTTCGACTCCAGGCTGTATTCAACCGACCGCGATTGGGAGTCCATAGAGCAGCGCACAATGTGGCCCAGGTCGTTGGGGTTTGGCCGGGGTAGGCCATCTTGTAAATAAGAAATTGGTTCTTAACTGACCTGCCTGGTTAAATAAATAAAATTTTATCTTTTCTTTAATTCTTTTGTGGTAAACTGGAAATCATATGGTCCTATACATTTCTTAATAGTGTTTTGAAACTTGGCTTCAGAACCAAGAGTATGACTTGGATTTAGTGTATAGCTCATGAGACTGAGTTGCGTAAATCACAAATTGACGTTCCAAAAGTTAAACTGTTTCAACTTAGGATGTGGCCAGAAATGACAAGCAAATCTGTCATCTTTATCAGCCTGTATGTCTATTATAAAATTGAAATGGGTCAGATGTCTTACTTACACAATGTAATATTAAATGAAAAGTTTGTCTGTTGTGTTACAAATAGGAGCAGTTGCCATACCAGGCGGTGATACAGCCCGACAGGATGCTCTCGATTGTGCATCTGTAAAAGTTTGTGGGTGAATTTTGGTGATAAGCCAAATTTCTTCAGCCTCCTGAGATTGAAGAGGCGCTGTTGCGCCTTCTTCACCACACTGTCTGTGTGGGTGGACCATTTCATTTTTTTACTTGACGTKTACGCCGAGGAACTTAATACTTTCCAACTTCTCCACCTCTGTCCCGTCGATGTGGATAGGGGGGTGCTCCCTCTGCTGTTTCCTGAAGTCCACGATCATCTCTTTTGTTTTGTTGAGTGTGACGTTATTTTCCTGACACCACACTCCGACAGGGCCTCACCTCCTCCCTGTAGGCAGTCTCGTCATTGTTGGTGATCAAGCCTACCACTGTAGTGTCGTCTGCAAACTTGATGATTGAGTTGGAGGCATACATGGCCACGCAGTCATGGGTGAACAGGGAGTACAGGAGAGGACTGAGAACGCACCCTTGTGGGCCCCCAGTGTTGAGGATCAGCGGGGTGGAGATGTTGTTTYCTACCCTCACCACCTGGTCAGAARGTCCAGGACCCAGTTGCACAGGGCGGGGTCAAGACTCAGGGTCTCGAGCTTAATGACGAGTTTGGAGGGTACTATATGGGGTTAAATGCTGAGCTGTAATCGATGAAGAGCATTCTCACATAGGTAATCCTCTTGTCCTGATGGATTAGGGCAGTGTGCAGTGTGATTGCGATTGCGTCGTCTGTGGACCTATTGGGGCAGTAAGCAAATTGGAGTGGGTCTAGGGTGTTAGGTAGGGTGGAGGTGATGTGATCCTTGACTAATCTCTCAAAGCACTTCATGATGAAGAAAGTGAGTGCTACGGGGCGATAGTCATTTAGCTCACTTACCTTAGCTTTCTTGGGAACAGGAACAATGGTGGCCCTCTTGAAGCATGTGGAAACAGCAGACTGGGATAGGGATTGATTGAATATGTCCGTAAACACACCAGCCAGCTGGTCTGCGCATGCTCTGAGGACGCAGCTAGGGATGCCGTCTGGGCCGGCAGCCTTGCGAGGGTTAACACGTTTAAATGTTTTACGTTGGCCGCGGTGAAGGAGAGACCGCAGATTTTGGTAGCGGGCCATATCAGTSGCACTGTATWGTCCTCAAAGCAAGCAAAGAAGTTGTTTAATTTGTCTGGGAGCAAGATGTCGGTGTCCGCGACGAGGCGGGTTTTCTTTTTGGAATCCGTGATTGACTGTAGACCCTGCCACATACATCTCGTGTCTGAGCCGTTGAATTGCGACTCTACTTTGTCTCTATACTGACGCTTAGCTTGTTTGATTGCCTTGCGGAAGGAATAGCTACACTGTTTGTATTCGGTCATGTTTCCGGTCACCTTGCCATGATTGAAAGCAGTGGTTCGCACTTTCAGTTTCACGCGAATGCTGCCATCAATCCACGGTTTCTGGTTGGGGAAGGTTTTAATAGTCACCGTGGGTATAACATCACCGATGCACTTGCTAATAAACTCGCTCACAGAATCAGCGTATATATCAATGTTGTTATCTGAGGCTATCCAGAACATATCCCAGTYCACGTGATCGAAGCAATCTTGAAGCGTGGAATCCGATTGGTCGGACCAGCGTTGAACAGACCAGACTACTTCATTATGCAACTACTCCAATTCATGTTGTTAAATTAGAAAACAATACAATATCAAAATTGCTGACACCATTCAAACCAATAAGGGTTCAGCACACAAAACATTACCAACAGTTAGCAGCCAAGTAGATTAGTCACGAAAGTCAGAAATAGCAATAAAATGAATCACTTACCTTTGATGATCTTCGTATGGTTGCACTCACAAGACTCCCAGTTACACAATAAATGTTTGTTTTGTTCGGTAAAGTCCCTCTTTATATCCAAAMACCTCAATTTTGTTGGCGCGTTTTGTTCAGTAATCCAATGGCTCAAATGCGGTCACAAGAGGCAGACGAAAATTCCAAATAGTATCCGTAAAGTTCGTAGAAACATGTCAAACGATGTTTATAATCAATCCTCAGGGTGTTTTTAGCCTAAATAATCGATAATACTTCAACCGGACAATAGCGTCGTCAATATAAAAGAAAAACAAGAAAGGCGCGCTCTCGGGATTGCGCACCATACAGGTTGGGGACTTTCCACAGGCCTCTCATTGAAACTGCTCATTCTCCCTAATTTTTCAGAATAAAGGSCTGAAACAATGTCTAAAGACTGTCCACAGCTAGTGGAAGCCATAGGGAATGGAATCTGGGTCCTATCCCTTTAAATGGTGGATAGGCTTTCAATGTAAAAACACCCATTTCAAAATAATAGCACTTCCTGGATTTTTCCTCAGGTTTTCGCCTGACATTTCAGTTCTGTTATACTCATAGACATTATTATAATTTTTTTTTTTTTTTGTGGAAACTTTAGAGTGTTTTCTATCAAATCTACCAATTATATGCATATCCTAGCTTCTGGGCTAGTAGAGCAGGCAGTTTACCGTGGGCACGCTTTCATCCAAAATTCCGAATGCTGCCCCCTATCCCAAAAAGTTAACAAATGTGCTTTCTACTAACAATTGAGATGTACAAACTATGGCATAAAGGATGACGAGTGGATAACAGGCAATCCGTAATTTCGATGAAGACATTAATGAGCGAGCTAGACGGACGTGGTCAGTTAGCTATTTGTTCAGCACTTTTGAAGTGTACACCGACAGAATCAGAACATGGGCCATTCTTACAGTATTCTCCCTGTACACCAGCCAGAACCATATGATAAATAAAGAGGGCATATAAGCAGACAATGAAATCTCTTACAATATTCAATGATTACATTTCTCTAAAACAGACTATAGGCTTCATGTGCTCCACCAAGTTATGAGGGGGAAAGGAACCAAAATATTAGGAGGGTGTCACGGCCGTTGAATGAAGAGGACCAAAGCGCAGCGTGGTGAGCGTACATATTCCTTTTATTTAGAAATGACGCCGACAAAAACAATAAACAATACAAAACAAAACGTGTTTTCCCAGTCGGAGATATTTTCTTCCAGAGTCCCAGTTGTCTTGAACTCACTGAAGTCTGAGATTTCCCAGTTCCGAGTTACCAGTTGTTTTGAACGCGGCAGAAGTCATGCTGGATTGACAGCATAGCCAATAGTATTCAACCTTTTTTGGACGATGGTGTTGAATGTGTATCCTTTTACGCTTGGAAACGAGACCCTTAAACCCAGACTTGGACCACACACCCACTCCACTGAATAGCAGGCTAGTGATGCTTTGCGACACTTGGAGTTAGCCACTGATTCCTTCCAAACCACTCATTGTTAAATTTGCAATTTCCAACTTGTTGTGTAATGTTTATGTCCAATGGCCGATGAGCATGGGCTTGAATGTTTGAGCTCTCCCCGTAGATTTTGCGGTGACGTAGTGTCCCCATGAGTGACAGAACACTGAGCCAATCACGGCGCAACTAGAAAACATTACTAAACCCTATGGTCTATATTTTCCGCTGGCTGCCCCATCACCACTGAGCTAGGCTGAAACATTGTTCGCAAACTGATATGTGACACGTATTAATGCCAAAACAACATCCAAAACTGGTGGGGCTCTGCCCTGAATGACAGGTCGTCACTGCTTAACACACTA
>NW_019942514.1:2198073-2219234 GCF_002910315.2 Salvelinus sp. IW2-2015
AATCCATGGAACAGAGAACACACATGGAGTGTGGTGAGTGAAATACCCCCCCCCCCCAACACACAACACACAACCACGCATGCACTCACTCCCGCAGGCGCCCGCCCACACACACACACACATCCATTGTAAAGTGCTCTCTGACTCTCTTGCATGCCCCAGTGATCTCTCTCTCTCTCTGATTCTCTCTTTCTCTCTCCTCCCTCTCTTCCCCTCTTTCTGTTTGTGATTTATTCTCCAGGATTAGGCTAGGGGGTACGTGTGTGTGCCTCCATGGTTGGCTGTATTAAAGATAAGCAGCTTTTCTTGATAGGGCTCTGTCCAGCTTTAATTACCACACTCAGAGTCTGTGGACAGCGCTAGCTCCCGCCGTTTGCAAGAACTAAGGGGGAAAGCCACTCTGCTGTAATCCCGGGACTAGTAGAGAGAGCAAGAGGAAGAGGGGACGAGAGGCCTGTTTCCGACTGTAGGGAGAGAGTTGTCACTCAGAGTAAACCCTATACACTACTGCTACGGCCTCACTAGAGAGGGGTATACTTGTAACATCCGTTACCATGAAAAAAATTCAATAGTGTGTTAAGCAGTGACGACCTGTCATTCAGGGCAGAGCCCCACCAGTTTTGGATGTTGTTTTGGCATTAATACGTGTCACATATCAGTTTGCAAACAATGTTTCAGCCAGACATAAACATTACACAACAAGTTGGAAATTGCAAATTTAACAATGAGTGGTTTGGAAGCATCACTAGCCTGCTATTCAGTGGAGTGGGTGTGTGGTCCAAGTCTGGGTTTAAGGGTCTCGTTTCCAAGCTTCTTGTCAATACAGGGGGTGCTGTTTTCGCATTAGCATAAATTGCTCAACAGATTAACTGCCTCTTATTTAATTATTGCTCTTACTATATGCATATAAATAATACCGTTGGAAAGAAACAATCTCCAGTTTCTAAAAACGTTTCAATTCTGTCTCTGAGTGATGCAGAAGTCATTTCACAGCACTTTCCATGACCAAGAACATAAAATCAAGATGTTTATGCTGGCTTCAAAGCTCTGCCTATATATGGTCATGCCCCCTATGACCCGAAACACACTGCATTCGTCTTCCTCTGTGTGTCTAGAGGACGTCAGAGGAAAAATGTCTTGTCTATCTGGGACTGACGTGAAATGAGAGCAAATCTTTGGCATGACCGACAACTTCCGGTTCTCTATGGGATGGAAATTGGAGCTACGTATTTCTTCTGTTGTGCGGCCATTATTATCTCCGTGTCGAAGTTTGTTTGATACATGTGACCAGATCATCGTAATGTTGTTTTTCAATATAGTTTAATCAGATTATTTGAATTTTATAGGGAGTTTTGCGGTGTTCAGTGTTTAGATTTTAGTATCGTTTGAAATACGTGCCACTCGACCGGTACCTGTGCTAAATGGAGTGGGAAAGGAACGACTCTAACTGAACCAACAACTCATCTTGACAAAGGACACTTTGATCAACATTCTGATGAAAGATCAGCCATAGTAAGACCCAATTTACGATGTTATATCATATCTGTTGTGCATGTGATCTTGCCGTGGGCGCCCAGCCGAATCTGCCTGGTATAGCTATGCTAATTTAGCGTACATTTTGTTTTCGTATATAAACATTTTATAAATCTGAAATATTGTTTGGATTCACCAGATGTTGGGCTTTCAATATCTGTACGCTGTGTATTTTTCTGAAATGTTTTAAAATGAGTAATTAGTTATATGACGTTGGTCTCTGTAATTGTTCTGGCTGGGTCGGCACCTTTTCAGATTGCAGCTGCAATGTAGAACTGTGATTTATACCTGAAAAATGCACATTTTCAAAAAAAAAACTATGCTATACCATAAATATGTTATCAGACTGTCATCTTGAATTTGTTTCTTGGTTAGTGGCTATATATATTTTATGTAGTCGAATTAGTGATAGCTACTGACGCAGGGAAAAACTGTTGGGAGTGAAAAAATCCTCTCCTTTGCTAACGTGGTTAGCTAATAGATTTACATATTGTGTCTTCCTGTAAAACATTTTAAAAATCTGAAATGGTGGCTTTATTCACAAGACCTGTATCTTTCATCTGGTGTCTTGGACTTGTGATTTAATGATATTTAGATGCTACAAGTTACTTGTGACGCTATGCTAGCTATGCTATTCAGTGGGGGAGGTGGTGCGGGGTGCTCCCGGAACAGGGTTGGTGACTCGTGAGAAGTTAAAAGGATACACATTCAACACCATCGTCCAAAAAAGGTTGAATACTATTGGCTATGCTGTCAATCCAGCATGACTTCTGCGCGTTCAAAACAACTGGTAACTCGGAACTGGGAAATCTCAGACTTCAGTGAGTTCAAGACAACTGGGAACTCTGGAAGAAATTATCTCCGACTGGGAAAACACGTTTGTTTTGTATTGTTTATTGTTTTTGTCGGCGTCATTTCTAAATAAAAGGAATATGTACGCTCACCACGCTGCGCTTTGGTCCTCTTCATTCAACGGCCGTGACACCCTCCTAATATTTTGGTTCCTTTCCCCCTCATAACTTGGTGGCGCACATGAACCTATAGTCTGTTTTAGAGAATGTAATCATTGAATATTGTAAGAGATTTCATTGTCTGCTTATATGCCCTCTTTATTTATCATATGTGTTCTGGCTTGGTGTACAGGGAGAATACTGTAAGAATGGCCCATGTTCTGAATTCTGTCGGTGTACACTTCAAAAGTGCTGAACAAATAGCTAAACTGACCACGTCCGTCTAGCTCGCTCATTAATGTCTTCATCGAAATTACGGATTGCCTGTTATCCACTCGCATCCCCCTTATGCAATAGTTTGTCATCTCAATTGTTAGTAGAAAGCACATTGGTCAGGATCAGAGAGACTGGAAGTGTCTTATAACTGTACCGGCATCTCTCTGTGTTCAACTAGGGCAAAGTAACCTTGGAAACGCCTTAAAGCTTAAGCCACAGATGGATATATGGGCAAAATACAATAYCCACAATCCTCCACATAATACTGCCATTAGAGAACCCTGTTCATGACTGTATATAACAGCCCTAGATAAACAGACTGGTTATAAAATGCCCAATACATGCTTACTACATGTTAACTACATTGTAGCAGGTGGATGACTGTTACAATATTGTATACAAGCTGGTGTTATGCTTGAAATATAGATCTGACAATGATGATATATGCAAGACTGATCAACTGAATAGCTGTTCTTAAAAACWATTTGCATGTTTGGTTTCCTTATATTTCCCCTGTTGACGGAACGGCAATAAAAGGTAATTAACAACTTCAGTATGTACACAGGAGTATACTGCCTAGTGTGGTAGCACGCTGTAGCAAATCACAGTCACTTTAACCACTCTCACACAAACCGTTAGCAGTGTTGTTGCTGGATTTTTTCCCCAAGTTGGATTGCGAGGATTGAGTGGTTGGGCTAAAACATCCCACTGGGCACAGACACCAATGCAATGTCTCATTTCATAGAAATGATGTTGAAACAATGTTGATTCAACCAGTGTGYGCCCAGTGACGCAATGCATACTGCAATTTCACAGCTGTAATGTGGCATCAAATTAGCCTTTCAAATCAACGTCTAATCTAACCTCAGCCCCTCCGGGGATCAATCCTCTTTTGGCTGCTCCATTTATTAGGATTCTACTGAGATTAACTGAGACGTTCTAACGAGCGGAAGCTGGGGTGAAAAGAGATGAGGGCTTGATGAGGCCAAAATGGAGAAGCGACACTTCTCGGCGGCCAAAGATGAAAACGACTGTGCAAATGGTAGTGTGAAATAGGGAGCGATGCTAATCCATTATGTTTTAGTCAGTAAGAGGTAGCCTTAGAGAGAGGACGCTAGGCTCGTTAATCCCCAGGCCATTACACATCAGATACATGGTGAGGCTGACTGACCTTTCTGACCTTTGACCTGGCTTAGCATGTTGTCTTGGTCGCACGGATTGGCTGTTTCACTTCCTGCTTTGACGGTGAATGTAAGCCATTGTGTGGATTTCAAAGGGTTCTTTAAGGTTGGTGACCTGCGCCGTCTTGTCCTCTGACCGGACAGCTTTGATGTTGTTACACTCAGTCAGGACACAGACAAGCAGGCATGTTAACAACAACATGAGCTTACTCCTACTACCCACATACAGAAAAAGACACAGTCTCAATATTTTTCACTGGCTAATTGAGAAAGTATATAAGTGATTGAGAACTCAAGGAGCTTGGGTACAGCTATAATGTATGTCTTTGTGAGACTGGACAACCTTGAGAGTCTCTCCTTCCATGACTATAAGCTATTCTGAGTTTCTCAAAATACCTTTCAGTAACTGCCTAACTACTGTACTTTACCTTAAACAACCTGACCGCTACAAACATGGCTACACTCTAAAGCAACTAGAGGGCAGAAAGACTTGGGAGAGATATGAGGAAAAATACGGCCACCTTCCTCCCGCCAGCCACCCCATCACGCGTCGTTGTGTCACAATCGTTGACAAAGCATTAACATAAAGCTGAAGGGATTAAAATGATAGGCCCCTCGAAGCCTCCTACCTAAATTGGCCAAAATTACAGCATGGGTGCCTGTCTCTGAGCCTGATGTCTCTGTAATTACAGTGCTGCCGTCTTCCATTTCGTTCTCCCAGCCAGGAAGAAAAAAAACTGATGAATTTGCCTTGATTGCCAGTATTTAGCGACTTCGCTTTGATCAGCCTAGCACGTGACAGGTATTTCTCATCATTTTCTCTCTCCACAGCCCTCTCTATTTCTCTCCCATCACTGATTGCTCGCGTGGTGCCTGGAAAGCGTCTTCGCATTCTATTTATAATAGAAGCGGCGCTCCAGTCATCGGGTTGATGGCAAGTGCTGACAGTTCCGGGGTTGCTAAGAGAGAACTTCAGAGGGCGGTGCTCACTGTGAACGCCGGATCATCGCATGTTCAATTAAACCGTCTTTGATGTGGTTCTGATTTTGCAACAATAGGGCCGGGTGGCAAACTAGCGAACGAGGAGAAAATTAGCGAAACAAACAATGGAGACATAATTTTTTATTTTTTATCATCTGACAATCATAAATTAATTAAACCGGCTGCTTTTCAGGTTTTTGCGTCGATGTAGTGGTTTTCCAGCAAAGCGGTGACAAAACCAGCAAATCTGCAGGTTCTTTCAATATTTCCACTGAAATATGTCTCAAGATTACCGTTCACATAAGAAATATTACCTCCGTTTGGCCTTGAGGACTTCTCGGATTTCTGCATAATTATTCATGCAAGATGACAATGGAACGCCAATTTTGTATTTTCTTTGTCAGTTTATAGCCAAGGCTCCCTCCCGTACAGTATTTACGCTGAAGCTTGTTCTCCAGGACTTAAATGAAGTCAGAGAGCAAAAATAAAGGGAAAGGGTGATACCTAGTCAGTTGTACAACTGAATGCCTGCAACTRAWATTCCGCATTTAACCCAACCCCTCTGAAATAGCTTTCTTCCACCAGCTGGGATATGAATAACTGCCCACTATACACATCTAACTCCATTGACTGGCCAAGGTTCCCGTTGCAGATAAGCAGTATTTTATAAATAGGGCTATTTTCTGCTTCTGGGAAATGGCTTCTTCAGAAGATGACTTCACAATAATGGAGGAGATTTTTGTGCTCTTGGAGAATGTTTAAATGATAAAAGCACATGGACGTTATGAATAGTGCATTATGGGGGCTTTGAATGGTGCTTTTCTTCGCCTGCCACATTCCTCTTTCTAAACACTCTCCCCACTGTCCGCCTTTTCCCACAGGATATCCAAAGAGACACAGACAGACATAATTAGAGAGAGAGAGAGAGTAGGAGAGAGAGCGAGAGAGACAGAGAGAGAGAGAGAGAGAGAGAGATGACCTCAACCCAACTTGGACCTGTAAACAAGTGGTCACAAAGAACAGGAAAAATGGACATAATATGTCTAGGTATTCACAGAGCCATTTACATGTGGAGTGATGAATAGACTGCAATGGGTAAAGACATACAGTATACAGAGCCAAAGTCTTAGAGGAACTGAATAGCCAGTAGAGCATTGCTTTCCTCCACCCGGCACGACCATTATTAAGGAATTTCACAAAGGTATATGATATTTGACATTGGCTTTAGTAGTCTAAAATGTTCAAAGAYGACAATCTAATAAATACATTTTTTTAACATTTCATATGTAGTAGTATGTAGATTCGGTGTCAAAAGACAACAACAGGTGCCCAAACAAGAAAGGCATCACCAACAACAACAGTTTCTGTTTTGCTATTGCTGATCTGAATTTCAACATCCATACTGATATCGAGACCTGACCTGGCTCCCAGCGGTATGTGCGTGTGTACGTGTGTGTCCCCGAAGTTTGGCCAAAGCTCTAACAGGTGGACAGTATGTGTGTGAGAGTGTGAATCGCCCCCTTCTCGCAAGTTTCGTCAATCACCGGCCCCTGCGGCAGCTATGAATTCTGGTGCCGAGTAGCAGCTCCTCACTAGGCCCCAATTCACGCATCATCACCTGGCGGGCTGACAGCGTCTGTCGGTGGTGGCGCCCCAGTTGTCAAACCCTGTAACCATGTGGCTGACACCCTCCCCATATCTCCACTCAAAGTGCCAAAACCACCGCCGGAGAATGTTTGATTTTATTTATTCATGTATCCTTTTTTTCATAAGTTTCAAATATATATAGAAAATAACGCCTGTGTATGGGAGCTGTCAAAGCGGCTGTCATGTTACACCGCCTAGCTTGGCATACACAGTGTGTTGTGAATTCATGAGCTTAAAGTGAAATGTTCCTGTATGGTATCGCAATGAGAGAGATACCGGCTTACATTTTTTTATGAGTTTTGGGGAGCTCATTATTAGAAGTGACTTATACAGTATATTGTACAGTATGTTGGTGATGTCGTAGGTCTACTTTTTCCTTACAAGATCTTGGATTCATTTTGTAATGATATGGGCAGGGGAGCTAAAATCAGTGTTCAGATAATATAGAACATTAGAGCATACAATATTCTTTACAGGAACAAAATGCTGTGCACCAGTAAAAGTGTTACGTTCATTCATTAATTTCAAGATTCTATGATTGAAAATTGTTGAGCAATCAGTCTTCAGGTTTTGACTGATTTAACATTGGAGGCCTTCCCTCCTTGTCTTTAATCAACTGCTCATCATTTCTTCTCGGGGTTATGAATGATTTACTGTCAGTCAGGTTGTGCGCGTGGCGTGCCTGTAAAACACTTGTTTTCCACTTTGAATCTGGGAAGAGGGGATGTCTGGGATTTTGGTCACATATTTTGGTGTGTGTTCCTCTGAAATATCCAGGAGGATACAAGACAGCCATGTTGCTTCTGTGTCACCATAGCATCCCTTATTATTATTATTATTATTATTATTCAGTATCCATATTAGGACCACCTAGGCCCTAATGTGATGAGTAATAGTTACGAACCTAATTTCGTATGTAGTCTACTCCTCATATACGCAATATAAATATGAATTATATACTGTCGTGACTATGTGCATTAAACTAGAGTATGCAAAGCAAGCTTCCTGACTGGTTGCATCACTGCCTGCTATGGCAACTGCTCGGCCTCCGACTGCAAGGCACTACAGAAGGTAGTGCGTGCGGCCCAGTACGKCACTGGGGCCAAGCTTCCTGCCATCCAGGACCTCTATACCAGGCGGTGTCAGAGGAAGGCCCTAAAAATTGTCAAAGACTCCAGCCACCCTAGTCATAGACTGTTCTCTCTGCTACTTAACAGCTTCTACCCCCAAGCCATAAGACTCATGAACAGCTAATCCTATGGCTACCCAGACTATTTTCATCCCCCCTCTTTTACGTTGCTGCTACTCTCTGTTATTTATGCATAGTCACTTTAACTCTACCTACATGTACACATTATCTCAACTAACCGGTGCCCCCGCACATTGACAATGTACCGCTACCCCCTGTATATAGCCTTGCTTGTTATTTTACTGCTGCTGTTTAATTATTTGTTACTTTTATTTTCTATTTAACACTTATTTACATTTTTTTCTTAACTTCTTAAAGCATGGTTGGTTARGAGTTGTACGTAAGCATTTCACTGTAACTTGGAACTGGTGACCTGCATTGGATTGAGTTATAACACTTATTCAATGGGCACTTTTAAGGAATCGGTATTACCACAAGGGCAAAACAACCACCCATATTCTTCTGTTGCTCTCCCCTCCCTCCATCCGAAGTTCAACATTTGCACAACTAATGAGCAAAATATATATATTTTTCTTCTTTCTTGCAAACTATGGCGGCATACCAAATTAGACGGTTTATTTATAGGCATCAATATTTAATTAGGTTTATTCTAATCTCCCGTTAGTCAGTTCAGAAGTCTCATCGTGGCTGTCTTAAATATTACAATTCATTTAAGATAAGATAAAGAGGCTTGGCTTAATTGTTCAGGGGGAACAGGTAGTTCAAGAAAAATACTAAGCCACCACCTCAACCCACATACACTTGCCCCAAACTGACTATCAACTATGTGGGACCAGACTATTTACACATTTTCTCCCCCGAAAATAGACCCTAAAACACCGTGACGGCACAGCACATCCCAGCCCCAAAACTCATACAACTGCTCCAGCACATCTCAACCAAAAAAACACCTCAACTTCCAGGTCATACTGCTGAGCTGATTTAAATAACTCCGTCTCTCAATTCATTCATTTTATTTTTTCCTTCCCCGTTTCGTTGAGCCTTAAGGCATCAGTAAGAGATTGAATCAAATTCTTTTTATCAAAATGAAAAAGGCGAGGGTAATCTCTGATGTAAGGGATTGAACAGTTAGCACAGAAAATTCACACTGTGTTCACCAGACAAACATGCACTATCGATTCTGTTCCTTAAGGGTCATATTTCATGTATTTGTTTTAAACATGTTGATAGTGTGCTGGCGATGCTGATGCTCTCTAGGTTAGATAGCTAGAGAATGTGTTTTGTGTTACTAGAAGGAATATTTTGTGTGTGCTTGTTTCTTGGACAAAACACCTGATGAATAATAATACTGTATAGTGAGTGAGTGAGTGAGTGAGTGTGTGTGTACACGTATGCACCAACATGTGTGTAAGAGCACACATGTACAGTATGTTGTGTGTGTGTGTTGTGTGTGTGTGTGTGGTGTGTGTGTGTGTGTGTGTGTGTGTGTGTGTGTGTGTGTGTGTGTGTGTTGTGTTGTGTGTGTGTTGTGTGTGTGTATACACAGACTTTCAGCTACCTCAGAATAATTGGCTGTGGATTCCCTAGGTGACTTGGCTGTGTGTGTTTGTCCAGCGACCACAAGCCTCTCAGCCCTGCTCCATGCATATATATTTCCCCATAGTCTGGTGTCTAAGCACCACTGCACACGTCTTAGCTATGGCCAAACAATGGCTTTTGTTTACTTCAATCTGCACTTTCTTCACTACTTATTCTCAGTTCATTCAGAATTATCAAGGAAAATGTCAAWGCCAAATATTGCATCGTTGTACATTCATTTCAAATGGAAGTTGGTAAGAAGTAAGTCCATGATGATTGTAGCTTTTAGTGAAGAGAGTGAACAAGTCCTTTCTTGTTTAACATTTTTGTTTGCTATTGGTTTTGTTTCATAGTGGTAGCTTATTGTAAAGCATCTTTGGGTTTTCGAAATGCACTATATAAAAGGCCTGAAGTGGGTATCATAAATATTCACTCCTCTTGGATTTTTTCAGCCTGAAATTAAAATCGAATAAATAGCGATTTTTTTGGGGCACAATAGCCCATCATGTCAAAGTGGAATTATATATTTTTTAAATGTTATTAACTTAATTAAAAATGAAAAGCTGAAATGTCTTGAGTCAATAAGTATTCAACTMCTTTGTTATGGAAGCTTAAATAAGTCCAAGAGCAAAAATGTGCTTAACAAGTCACATAATAAGTTGCATGGACTCACTCTGTCTGCAATAATAGTGTTTAACATGACATTTGAATGACTACCTCATCTCTGTACCCCACACATACAATTATATGTAAGGTGCCTCAGTCGAGCAGGAAATTTCAAACACAGATTCAACCACAAAGGGAGGTTTCCCAATGCCTCGCAAAGGGCACATATTGGTAGATGTGTAAGAAAAATGGAAAAGCAGACATTGAATATCCCTTTAAGCATGGTGAAGTTAATTACAATTTTGATGGTTTATCAATACACCCAGTCACTACAAAGATACAGGCGTACTTCCTAACTCAGTTGCCGGAGAGGAAAGAAACTGTTCAGGGATCTCACTCTGAAGCCAGTGGTGACTTTAAAACAGTTACAGAGTTTAATGGCTGTGATAGGAGAAAACTGAGGATGGATCAACAACATTGTAGTTACTTCATAAATGCTAACCTAATTGATAGAGTGAAAAGAAGGAAGCCTGTACATTCTTAGAAAAAAAAGGTGCCATCTAGAACATAAAAMGTTTTTTCGGCTATCCTCATAGKAGAACCCTATTTGGTTCAAGGTAGAACCCATTTGGGTTACATGTAYAGTGCCTTCGGAAAGTATTCAGACCCCTTGACTTTTTATACATTTTGCTATGTTCCAGCCTTATTCTAAAATTGATTAAAAAAAAATATTTCACTYATCAATCTACACACAATACCCCATAATGACAAAGCAAAAACAGGTTTTTACAMATTTTTGCAAATGTATAAAATAAAATAAAACRGAAATATCCCRTCTACATAAGTATTCAGACCCTTTACTCAGTACTTTGTTGAAGCACATTTGGCAGCGATTACAGCCTGGAGTCTTCTTGGGTATGAMGCTATAAACTTGGCACAACTTGGCATCCTCTAAAGCTCAGTCAGGTTGGATGGGGAGCGTCGCTTTACTCCGTTCATCTTTCCCTCGATCCTAACTATTCTGCCAGTCCCTGCCGCTGAAAAACATCCCCACAGCATGCTGCTGCCACCACCATGCTTCACCGTAGGGATGGTGCCACATTTCCTCCAGACGTGACGCTTGGCATTCAGGCCAAAGAGTTCAATCTTGATTTCATCAGACCAGAGAATCTTGTTTCTCATGGTCTGAGAGTCTTTAGGTGCCTTTTGGTAAACTCAAAGTGGGGTGCCATGTGCCTTTTACTGAGGAGTGGCTTCCGTCTGGTGGAGTGCTGCAGAGATGGATGTCCTTCTGGAAGGTTCTCCCATCTCCACAAAGGAACTCTAGAGCTCTGTTAGAGTGACCATCCATTTCTTGGTCACCTCCCTGACCAAGGCCCATCTCCCAAGATTGCTCAGTTTGGTCGGGCTGCCAGCTCTAGGAAGAGTCTTGGTGGTTCCAAAATTCTTCCATTTAAGAATGATGGAGGCCACTGTGTTCTTGGGATCTTCAATGCTGCAGAAATTGTTGGGTACCCTTCCCAGATCTGTGCCTCGACACAATCCTGTCTCGGAGCTCTACAGACAATTCCTTCGACCTCATGGCTTGGTTTTTGCTCTGACATGCACTGTCAACTGTGGGACCTTATATATACACACAGGTGTGTGCTTTTCCAAATCATGTCCAATCAATTGAATTGACCACAGATGGACTCCAATCAAGTTGTAAAAACATCTCAAAGATGATGAATGGAAACAGGATGCACCTGAGCTCAATTTCAAGTCTCATAGCAAAGGGTCTGAATACTTATGTAAATAAAGTATCTCTTTTTTTTAATACATTTGCAAAAAAATCTAAAAACCTGTTTTCACTTTGTCATTATGGGCTATTGTGTGTAGATTGCTGAGGATGTTTAATTTTATTTATCCATTTTAGAATAAGGCTGCAACGTAACAAAATGTGAATACTTTCCATAACCCTTTCCACAGAGGGTTCTACATGGCACTAAAATAATACTGCAAAGAAATTGCAAAGCAATTAACTTTTGGTTCTGAATAGAAAGTGTTATGTTTGGGGCGAATCTAATACAACATATTACGGAGTACCAGTCTCCATATTTTCAAGCATAGTGGTGGCTGCATCATGTCATGGGTATGCTTGTAATCGTTAAGAACTGGGGAGGTTCAGGATAAAAACGGAACRGAATGGAGCTAGGCACAGGCAAAATCCTAGAGGAAAACCTGGTTCAGTCTCCTTTCTACCAGATACAGAGACAGCAATTTTCAAGCCTTGCCATAGATTTAAGTCAAAACTATAACCTGGACACTCAGGAACATTCACAGTCTTCTGGTAAGCAACTCCAGTTTAGATTTGGCCTTATGTTGTAGGTTATTGTCTTGCTGAAAGGTGAATTCCTCTCCCAGTGTCTGGTGGAAAGTAGACAAAAGCAGATTTTCCTGTAGGATTTTACCTGTGCCTGTTTTGTTTTATCCTGAAAAACTCTCCAGAGTCTTTGCCGATGTCAAGCACACCCATACCATGATGCTGCAACCACCAACATGCTTGAAAATAAGGAGGCAGTTAATCAGTGATGTGTTGTGTTATATTTGCCCCAAACATAATTAGCATTTAGGCCAAAAAGTGTATTCCTTTGCCGTGTTTTGTTGTTGTTGTTGTTGAATATGTGCTTGAAATTCAATACTTGACAGAGGAATGGGTAGTCATTAAAAAAATCATGTCAAATCAAGTCCTTGTAACTTGTGATGTGATTTGTTAAGTACATTTTTACTCCTGACCTAATATGGTTGTTACATTTGTATTCATTTGTTAATCTATAGAATTTTATTCCTATATTTTTATATATATTCCTATATTCTATAGGAATATCTTGTGTAGATCATTGACAAAACAACACAATTAGATCCATTTCAATCCCACTTGGTCACGTAACAAAATGTGAACAAAATCCAAGGGGGCGAATACTATTATAGACAAGACTTCTCTGTGGTTGTGTGTGTGTATAAGCCAGGAAAAATATCTCAATAACATTTCTGCAAGCACCATTACTAACTTTGGGACATTATTTGAACCAATTCAATTGACAATTGCCTTTTCACAATTCCTATTTCACAGAGGTGAAATAACACACATACACTGATATCGAAAATGACAGACGTCTTCATGAAAAGCACCGCACAAAAGCGGTTGGGAAAATGGAGTGAGATTTGAATTGGATGGCAATATCAGCCTATATCATTAAAGAGGCAGTGCAGTTTAAAACGTTGTATATATACATTTCCACACTSTGAGGTGAAAATAAACTCTGAAATTGTGAAAATGATAATAATGCCCTTTTTTTGTGAAAGAGACGTTTAAAAAAAAAGGCCTGGAATTTCAGCCTGTTCAGGTGGGATGACCCAGATCATGATATCGTAATGTGCTCCGATTATAACAATTCGTTATCAGTAAAACTTCACAATAAGGTGCAGTGCGTTCGATGTGCCTGCTGTGGGGCAAGGAGACCCCTAAGCTCCGCTAAAACATGATAGGCTCCATTGATTGATGGACCCCGTCAAATTGCCTAGCTAGCGAATAACAGATCATGTCAATATGGCTAGTTAACAAGCTAACTTTCAGTGGGTAAACAAGATGTCTATATCCAAATATTTGATTTGCTTGCCATCTATAGTGCTGAAGACAGTAGACGGACTGACAACTTCTACCAGGACAATGTCAAGCTCTTTCCATGATCGAGCTAATTGTGGAATAATCAGAAATGTGTAGTTCTAACTATTCTCTACAAGAGGTGATGATATTAAAACCAAATAGTGAAACATTTATATAACAATCCATTAAAAACTCCATGTAGTTAATGGTTTTAGCGGAGCTGGGTGTCTCCTTGCCCCCCCCCAGCAGCCAAATCGAACGCTATTGTGACATTTTATTGATAGCGACCTATAGACCAGGGATGGCCAACTCCAGTCCTCGGGGACCTGAGTCCTCCCCCAGCCCTATTGTTAGCACACCTGAATAAACTAATTGCATGTACACATTAGGAGCTATTTYTATTAAATAAACACACACAGTGATTAATATAGTGAGGATTTGAAAATGAAAAAGACTGCATGGGGGGCTTTAACCAATTGAAGAACTAGATGAGTGTGTGTGGTTTTCTACTGGCAGACTATTCTAGACTGGCAGAATATAGTCATATATGTATTATGCATATCTGTTGCAGCCATTTTTGCATGTATATTGGATGAATGGGCA
The DNA here is from genome assembly GCF_002910315.2 of Salvelinus sp. IW2-2015. Classification (NCBI taxonomy): domain Eukaryota; kingdom Metazoa; phylum Chordata; class Actinopteri; order Salmoniformes; family Salmonidae; genus Salvelinus; species Salvelinus sp. IW2-2015. The sequence continues at coordinate 2,212,225 of NW_019942514.1, forward strand.
GGAGTCAGGACTGGGAAGAGACATTTGCAGGCCAGCAGCGTTTAAAGTGCTCTGGTGGTGTTATATCTTAAAGTCTCTTCCTCATTTACCAATCCTCATCTCTTATCCATGGACTCTACATCAAATGCAATAATCCCATCATGGCCTGAGTAAAGGAAGTACACTTGGAACTAGGGCTGTTGCTATGACCATATTACCGCCACACCGGCAGTCACGAGTCATGAAGGCAGTCAAATTCCATGTGACCGTTTAGTCACCGGTAATTAGGCTTCTCCAAGCTCTGATGCTGCTGATGGTCATTAGTAGCCTACCAAATTCGCTAACTGCTTGGTACTCAGCACTCTATTGTCCCTCTAATCACTCTGACATCAAGGCAAATGTATTTGAAAATCTAATCGAACAATTATTGAGAGCACATGAGCTCATGTTGCGCAACATTTCAATAGGCTATGCAATTGCATGAGACAACAGTGTGATGGTCTCTACTGAAAAGAGGAGGATCAGCTTTCTATAGGCTAGGCCTACTATATTTATTTTTCAATTTTCCTAATAAACTCAGCAAAAAAAAGAAACGTCCTCTCACTGTCAACTGCGTTTATTTTCAGCAAACAACATATGTTCATACACATATTTACACAACAAGATTCAACAACTGAGACATAAACTGAACAAGTTCCACAGACGTGTGACTAACAGAAATTGAATAATGTGTCCCTGAACAAAGGGGGGGTCAAAATCAAAAGTAACAGTCAGTATCTGGTTTAAGAACTCTCCTCCTCATGGACTGCACCAGATTTGCCAGTTCTTGCATTTTGGCTTCTGCGCAGATGGATGAAGCCAGCGGGGATCACATGCGGCATACAGACACCACCGAGTGAGATGTTACCCCACTCTTCCACCAAGGCACCTGCAGTTCCCGGACATTTCTGGGGGGAATGGCCCTAGCCCTCACCCTCGGATCCAACAGGTCCCAGACGTGTTCAATGTGATTGAGATCCGGGCTCTTTGCTGGCCATGGCAGAACACTGTCATTCTTGTCTTGGAGGAAATCACACACAGAACGAGCAGTATGGCTGGTGGCATTGTCATGCTGGAGGGCCATGTCAGGATGAGCCTGCAGGAAGGGTACCACATGAGGGAGGAGGATGTCTTCCCTGTAACGCACAGCGTTGAGATTGCCTGCAATGACAACAAGCTCAGTCCGATGATGCTGTGACACACCGCTCCCAGACCGTGACGGACCCTCCACCTCCAAATCGATCCCGCTCCAGAGTACAGGCCTCAGTGTAACGCTCATTTCTTCGACGATAAACGTGAATCTGACCATCACCCCTGGTGAGACATAACCGCGACTCGTCAGTGAAGAGCACTTTTTGCCAGTCCTGTCTGGTCCAGCGATGGTGGGTTTGTGCCCATAGGTGATGTTGTTGCCCGTGATGTCTGGTGAGGACCTGCCTTACAACAGGCCTACAAGCCCTCAGTCCAGCCTCTCTCAGCCTATTGCGGACAGTCTGAGCACTGATGGAGGGATTGGGCGTTCCTAGTATAACTCGGGCAGTTGTTGTTGCCATCCTGTACCTGTCCCGCAGGTGTGATGTTCGGATGTACCGATACTGTGCAAATCTTCTGTCACTGTGAGGACGATCAGCTGTCCGTCCTGTCTCCCTGTAGTGCTGTCTTAGGCGTCTCACAGTATGGACATTGCAATTTATTGCCCTGACCACATCTGCAGTCCTCATGCCTCCTTGCAGCATGCCTAAGGCACGTTCACGCAGATGAGCAGGGACCCTGGGCATCTTTCTTTTGGTGTTTTTCAGAGTCAGTAGAAAGGCCTCTTTAGTGTCCTAAGTTTTCATAACTGTGACCTTAATTGCCTACTGCCTAGTTTATCAACATTTTAAGCTAAAAGCTCTGATCTGTTGCGTCAGTCTCATTGCGTAAAATATTTTTGGGGGGCGCTAGTGGTTGTATTAATTTGGGATCTATCACATCCCACGACGGTCCCAGACTATGTTTGGATTATTTATTTCTGCACAGAATAGGTCAACTTGTGTGCTATGGGGGATAGTAGATTGACACAGGCTCGTGCTTTTGCTGTTCATTAGGCCTACTCATCTTGTTGGCTGATGAAAAGTAAATGTGGACAGTTCTTCCAATATCTTCAATATGCACCTCAGAATTGGATAAAGGCACGTGCAGTGTCCCGGATGTGTCTGTCCCGATCAAGTGATGGAGATCTGCCTGAGTGAGATGAGAGGTGATTCAGAGCAGGCAGMATTTAGGGAAAAGGCATGGATTTTTTTAGGGTGCATTATGGCCACACAAAGGGGATGCCGCCCTGGAAATTCGAGGTATTATCAAGTGCTTCTCAAATTGTGAATGAGAGACTGATGAAGTGTGTACAGCCTGCGCAAAAAAACAAAGCAGAGCTCATGCCTTTCAAGCAACTATTTTCAAATCATCATTAGAGTTGGATGATGCCTTACAATATATAAAAAAAATCTAAATATATAGCCCAACGTTTGTAGAACAACTAAAGTTACATGAATAACTCTAAATGAAGCATATAGGAGTACCTATTTATTTGTTAACCGCTCAACACAGAATAGCTGCATGTGCGCACATTATATTCCATTTTATTCTTCATACTATAAAATAATATAAAATAATGCCAYGGAATTCTAAGCAAATCTTGTCTGCTAAATTAACTAGTGTAGCCCACAGCCATTTGGCATAGCCAGATCAGGACCAAACATAAGGACAACTCACAGTATACTATTCTGTTCTTCTGAATGGACTACATTTTCTTCATATCATGCTGTCTAAAATAATGGATTTATTGTGAAAGTAGGCTATATTACATGGATTTATAAGACTTTTTCAAATGTAGATGTTCCAAAGGTCAGCATCAGTGGCTTGTAGGYTGTTTGTGGAAGCCAGGAGATGCTAAATGTGTTTATGTTCATTAATGGTCAATTACCGTTAGACCAACAGTTATTTGCTTGACAATCACCGGCTGACGAAATTTCGTGACCGCCACAGCTCTACTTGGAACTCCTGAAATAAGTGTGGGAATCAGAGGAGAGGGACACTGCCTTCATCGTCGCCTATTAAGATGAGAAATCACTCTGTTATGATGACTCCTCCTTCACATGCTCTTATTGGTCATCAATGCAACATAACACACGCACCAACGCACACACACACAGAGCATCCATACCTTCTTAGCATGTCAGACAGCCTGCATGACGAGAAGGCTAATAGCTGTTATGAATGATAAATTGATCAGATCTTGGGCGTACCACCGCGGAAATAGATGAGCAGGGGAGAAAAGAGACAACGTGGCGTCTCAGATGATGATTACTTGATGTTTGTTTTGCAAAGAAGTCAAAACTATAGACAAGATAGCCAATTGGAATCAGTGACCCTAAATCTGCGTAGGGTGAAAAGTTAAAACGGCTTATTTTTAACGGGGTAACAGTAACAACAAAAGGGAATAATGAACATCTGAACGGGTAGGGGTACGGATTGGAGGTGTGAGGTTGGGGAGAGGGGGGCTTGGCAGCTTTAAATTAGACGGGACATTGTGGGCACGGTTCAATAATTTTATTAAGACTCTTTATATCTTCCGCGATCAGCATAATCCCYGTCCACACAACAGATAATGAATGTTCTCTTTTGGCGAAGAAGTTACATTGAGAAAGGCGTGACGCTGATCTGGGGAGGGAGATGTGAGCAAATTATTGGATTTAGATTAAGTGGAGCCTTTTTTAATGGGTTTGGAGTAATACCCAACGTGAATGAATAGAGAGGGAGCGGTCGACAGCAGGCCGACCCATGCTGGCCATGTGTTACCCTGCTGAAGCAACAAAGGTCTACTGCTGGGAGAGTGCATGCTGTGTGTGTGTGTGCAGGGCCAGCTCCGAACGTAGTCGGTTTTTCAACTTACTGTTGAGAGTTATAATAGTAGAATACACAAGGTGTAAGTTAGAAATGTGGTTGCGCATCAGCAGTTTCTCTTGTATTGTCAGTCACTGACAGTCACTCAATTAGCCCATGTCAGCTAACAATTTTTAGATTGGTAAATTACTCTAGACAGTTATCTAAACTTGTAGTAGTCATGGCCAAATACCAATCAGGCACTCAGGGTACGTGCCCAGGGGCTCTGACCTCCAGGGGGGCCCCATATAATTTGGTAGTGATATCTGATTGAGAGTGACTAACATGGCATAAGTCACAGCAAAATGTGTAGAATGGCAGGAAATTAGCTTTGAAACTGCAACAACAAAAAAAGTATCTCCGCAGCAAAACGGTAAACCGAATTCATTTCTAGCCGTCTCTCCTCCTTTTTTGTGGCTTCTTATTATTATTTTGGACTTTATATGGCGGTTGGCAACCAACTTTTGGTGCATTACCACCACCGACTGGAGTGTGGACCTCAGTTCATCTTTCAATCACCCACGTGGGTATATGCTCCTAAAATCCAATGAGGAGATGTGAGAGGCCGGACTTGCAGCGCGTTGAGCGTCACAAATAGTTATATTTTAGCACCTGGCCACACAGACGCGCATGAGCATTGAGGGTGCAATGATTGAATAACATGTATGTGTACATTTATTTTGCGACGCGAGTGGTGTGCTCAGCATGTTCCCGCTCTACAGCAAGACTGGAATGGCCTATAACCCAACGCAACTACACCAATCAGAGAGGAGAGTGAAATACCGTGAACTGTTACTGCTTCTMCGGTGAGTGCTGAGTATATAGAAACTTGCCAGTGTAGAAAATGCGCACTGGATATTTACAGTGTGTGTGTGTTTGTGCATGCATGAGTTGCAGTAGGTGGGTATTAGTGTGTGCACAATTCAAAGTACACATGTACACAATAATAATAATCTACAATAATCCACAATTAGATGGACGAGGCACTTTACAAATATACATGAAAGTTGCTTTGATGATGAGAACATGCTGTTGGACTGAGGACTGAGGCCGATTCCATGAACAACTTCCAGGATATAATCACTGCCACTTGGTGAGGTAAGCATAGGGCTAACGTCTGCCATGTTTTCATCTTATGTGACCAGCTACAATTTAACGTTCTGTCACGTGCAAGTAAATCAAAGATTGTAATTGGCTGATACGCATTTTGAGCTTGAAAAACACAATTTAAATGGTTGCTTATGTTCGCAAGTATGGCCTGTTTTTAATCTTTAATTTATTATTTTCATTTTCAGTTTGTACTCAGACACTTGTATCTGTACCAAACATTTGTTTGTGTTGCCATGAAACAAAGTACATTCTTCACTCAGTATTTCATAACGTTGCAACTTCTGCATGCCTTTCATCCTGCTAAGCAAAATGCATACTATCAACAATGCATCATTTGACGTTCTTTCTTCTCTGCATGTTCAATTCTAAAGTACATTCGAATGCAGATATCATGTACAGTGCATTCGAAAAGTATTCAGACCTCTTTCCTTTTYCCACATTTTGTTACAGCCTTATTCTAAAATGGATTCAATAAAAAAAWWTCCTCATCAATATACACACAATACCCCATGTCAAAGAGAAGTTTTTTATTTTAGCAAATGATTAAAAAMATWWWTWWAAACAKGAATACCTTATTTACATAAGTATTCAGACCCCTTTGCTATGAGACTYGAAATTGAGCTCGGGTGCATCCTGTTTCCATTGATAATCCTTGAGATGTTTCTACAACTTGATTGGAGTCCACCTCTGGTAAATTCAATTGATTGGACATGATTTGGGAAGGCACACACCTGTCTATATAAGGTTGACAGTGCATGTCAGAGATAAAACCAAGCCATGAGTTCGAAGGAATTGTCCGTAGAGCTCCGAGACAGGATTGTGTCGAGGCACAGATCTGGGGAGGGATACCAAAAAAATCATGCAGCGTTGAAGGTTCAAGAACACATTGGCCTCCATCATTATTAAATGGAAGTAGTTTGGATCCACCAAGACTCTTCCTAGAGCTGTCCGCCTGCCCAAACTGAGCAATCGGGGAGAAGAGCCATCGTCAGGGAGGTGACCAAGAGTCCGATGGTCACTCTGACAGAGCTCTGGGGTTTCTCTGTGGAGATGGGAGAACCTTCCAGAAGGACAACCATCTCTGCAGCACTCCACCAATCAGGCCTTTATGGTAGACTGGCCCAACAGAAGCCACTCCTCAGTAAAAGGCACATGACAGTCAGCTCAGCTCAGAGTTTGCCAAAAGGCACCTAAAGGACTCTCAGACCATGAGAAACAAGATGCTCTGGTCTGATTGAACTATTTGGCCTGAATGCCAAGCGTCACGACTGTAGGAGACCTGGCACCATCCCTACGGTGAAGTATGGTGGTGGTAGCATCATGCTGTGGGGATGTTTTTCTGTGGCAGGGACTGGGAAACTAGTCAGGATCGATGGAAAGATGAACRGAGCAAAGTACAGAGAGATACATGATGAAAACCTGCTCCAGAGAAATCAGGAYCTCAGACTGGGGCGAAGGTTCACCTTCCAACAGGACAATGACCCTAAGTACACAGCCAAGACAACGCACGAGTGGCTTCGGGACAAGTSTCTGAATGTCCTTGAGTGGCCCAGCYAGAGCCCRGACTTGAACCCGATCGAACATCTCTGAAGAGACCTGAAAGTAGCTGTGCAGCGATGCTCCCCATCCAACCTGACACAGCATGAGCGGATCTACAGAGAAGAATGGGAGAAACTCCCCAAATACAAGTGTGCCAAGCTTGTAGCATCATACACAAGAAGACTCGAGACTGTAACCACTGCCATGAGTTCTTCAACAAAGTACTGAGTAAAGGGTCTGAATACTTATGTAAAAGTCATATTTCAGTTTTTTATTTTTTATACATATGCAAAAAATTATAAAAATCTGTTTTTGTTTTGTCATTATGGGGTATTGTGTGTAGATTGACGAGGGAAAAAAACTATTTAATCCATTTGAGAATAAGGTTGTAAGGAAACAAAATGTGGGAAAAAGTCAAGGGG
>NW_019942514.1:2225339-2342694 GCF_002910315.2 Salvelinus sp. IW2-2015
TCATTATGGGGTATTGTGTGTAGATTGACGAGGGAAAAAAACTATTTAATCCATTTGAGAATAAGGTTGTAAGGAAACAAAATGTGGGAAAAAGTCAAGGGGTCTGAATACTTTCCGAATGCACTGTAATTCAAAACTAGACTTTGAACTGACGTCTGTGCCCARTGGGTTGGGATGGATATAAATTGTAAAATGCCTGGTGTAGCTGCTGAAGAAGAATCTATGGAGGCTCACTTAGTTTGGCTCGCTTATCAGTGACAGGAAGTGTTGGTGCTGCAATTTCTGACATCGGTGTGGCTGATAGGTCGAGGTGCCTGCAAGTTCCCACCTGTGATTGGCCCTTTACCTCATCACCTGATCACTTCATCAAAGTTGGATCGAAGAAGTCAAATCTCTTCAACTATACTGAACAAAAATATAAACGCAACATGCAACAGTTTCAAAGATTTTACTGAGTTACAGTTCATATGAGGAAATGTAAAAAAATGTGATTAGGCATAAATCTATGGATTTCACATGACTGGGAATACAGATATCTTTAAAAAAAAGGGCAACACAATGGGCCTCAGGATCTCATCACAGTATTTATGTGCATTCAAATTGCCATAGAAAAAAATGCAATTGTGTTCATTATCCGTGGCTTATGCCTGCCCATACCATAACCCCACCGCCACCATGGGGCAGTCTGTTCACAACGGTGACATCAGCAAACAGCTCGCCCTCACAACGCCATATTTGTGGTCTTCGGTTGTGATGCCAGTTGGACGTACTGCCAAATTCTTCGAAGTTGGAGGCGGCTTATGGTAGAGAAATTAACATTACATTCTCTGTCAACAGTTCTGGTGGACATTCCTGCAGTCAGCATTCCAATTGCATGATATTTCATTTTATACATTTGCAACAATTTCTAAAAAACATTTTTTTGCTTTGTCATTATGGGGTGTTGTGTGTACAGTAGATTTATGAGGGGGAAAAAACAATTTAATCCATTTTAGAGTAAGGCTGTAACGTAAGAAAATGTGGAAAGAGTCAAGGGGTCTGAATACTTGCCAAATGCTTTGTACAGTGCCTTCAAAAAGTATTCATACCCCTTGACTTATTCCACATTTTGTTGTGTTACGGCCTGAATTCAAAATGGATTCAATATTTTTTTTAATTCGCCCAACTACACACAATACTCCATAATGACAGTGAAAATATGTTTTTCGATTTTTTTTGCTAATTTAAAAAAAATGAAATAGAGAAATATACTTTGTAGAAACACCTTTAGCAGCGATTACAGTTGTAAGTCTTTCTGGGTAAGTCTCTAAGAGCTTTCCACACCTGGATTGTGCAACTTATTTGCCCATTATTCTTTTCCAAATTCTTCAAGCTCTCTCAAATAGGTTGTTAATCATGGAAAACCAGTTGTTGATCATTGCTAGACAACCATTTTCAGGTCTTGCCATAAAAGTCAAAAGTGTAACTYGGCCACTCAGTAACATTCACTGTCTTTTTGGTAAGCAACTCCAGTGTAGATTTGGCCTTGTGTTTTAGGTTATTGTCTTGCTGAAAGGTGAATTCATCTCTGTGTCTGGGGAAAGYAGACTGAACCAGGTTTTCCTCTAGGATTTTGCCTGTGCTTAGCTCCATTCAGTTTTGTTTTCATYCTGAAAAACTCCCCAGTCTTTAAAAATTACAAGCATACCCATGACATGATGCAGCGACCACTATGCTTGAAAATAGGAGAAGTACTCAGTAATGTGTTGTATTGGATTTGCCACAAACATAAMACTTTGTATTCAGGACAAAAGTAAATTGCTTTGCAGTATTATTTTAGTGCCTTGTTGCAAACAGGACGCATGTTTTGAAATATGTTTTATTATGTACACTTAGAAAAAMAGGGTTCCAAATGGGTTCTTCGACTGTCCCAAAGTTCTTCGGCTGTCCTCTGTGGAAAGAGTTATACATGGAACCAAAAAGGATYCTACCTGGAGCCAAAAAGGGTTTCATTCCTCTCCGGCAACTGAGTTARGAAGGCCGTCTGTATCTTTGTAATGACTGGGTGTATTGATACACCATCCAAAGTGTAATTAATAACTTCACCATGCTCAAAGGGATACTCAATGTCTGCTTTTTTTTCAACCAATAGGTGCCTTTTCCGAGGCATTTGAAATMCTCCCTTGTCTTTTTGGTTGAATCTGTGTATGAAATTCACTGCTCGACTGAGGGACCTTACAGATAATTGTGTGTAGGGTACAGAGATGAGGTAGTCATTCAAAAATCATGTTAAACACTATTATTGCAGTCCATGCAACTTATGTGACTTGTTAAGCAACAAAGAGTTTGAATACTTGACTCAAGACATTTCAGCTTTGAATTTTTAATGAATTTGTAAACATTTCAAAAAACATAATTCCACTTTGACATTAAGGGGTATTGTGTTTAAGCCAGTAACAAAAAAATATGTCTGTAACACAACAAMATTTGGAAAAAGTCMAAGGACACATGTATGGCATACTGCATAATGGAATAACAGACTGGTTAAATTATMTTCCATCTCCCCACTGCTACACCTATACCCTTTTCACAGTATCAGGCTGATCCAAACAGAACAGCTGAATCTSAGATGTCTCTACGTCCCACCACTGACTGAGAGACTCAAACTCCCCTTTCCGCTGTCCCCACCTTGAATTTCCAATAGGATGCCTGACGGGACCCTGGAGAAACAGTGAGCCGAGCCATGGCAATAGGATGGTCCGAAAGCCCTCAGCAGTCTTGGGTGAGAGAACTCTAAACCACTCATTCCTCATTCCGTGTTGTAGGCCTACTGACCTTAAAACATTTTCCGAAATCAGGAAAATAGGACTCAATCCAAAACTTCTTCCTTTCGGGGCCTCCCGGGTGGCGCAGTGGTCTAGAGCACTGCATCGCAGTGCTAGCTGCGCCACCAGAGTCTCTGGGTTCGCGCCCAGGCTCTGTCGCAGCCGGCCGCGACCGGGAGGTCCGTGGGGCGACGCACAATTGGCATAGCGTCGTCCAGGGATATCCTTGTCTCATCGCGCTCCAGCGACTCCTGTGGCGGGCCGGGCGCAGTGCGCGCTAGCCGAGGGGGGAGGGTGCACGGTGTTTCCTCCGACACATTGGTGCGGCTGGCTTCCGGGTTGGAGGCGCGCTGTGTTAAGAAGCAGTGCGGCTTGGTTGGGTTGTGCTTCGGAGGATGCATGGCTTTTGACCTTTGTCTCTCCCGAGCCCGTACGGGAGTTGTAGTGATGAGACAAGATAGTAATTACTAGCGATTGGATACCACAAAAATTGGGGAGAAAAGGGGAGAAAATTTAATTTAATTAAAAAAAATAAAAATAAAATCTTCCTTTCCTTGGTTTCCCTCGGGAACTTAGACCGTTTTATTTTAAAATATCTCCCACCTCACTGCTGTATGCTGAGTTGAGCAGTCTGACAAAGAGGCCTCTTCATCCTCCTCCCCGTCGGACTCCCCTTCCTACTCCATTGGCACGGTAACCTCCTCCCTCTCCCTYGTACACGTCCCCCGTGACAACAACATCCCCCCTGCTCTGGATCTAGAGAGAGAGACAGCAGGCCGACCATGCTGGCCAAGCGTTGCCTTTCCCATGCAACAAAGGTGTGTGTGTTTGTGCATGTGTGTTACAGTGGGTGGGTATTAGTGTGYGCACAATTCACAGTAGACCGTTTTTGTCCAGATCTATATGTATTCATTCTTTAATTTATTATTTTCAGTTTGTACTCTCATCTGTACCAAAAGTGTGTTTGTATTGTCAAGAAACATCAAAGTACATTCTTCACTCAGTGTTTCATAACCTTTGGAACATCTAAATGCTTCTCATCCTGTTCAGTAAAACACTTACTATCAACAATACATCATTGTTTGTTTTTTCTACCCTGCATGCTCAATTCTGAAGTGCATACGAATACAGATATGTATGGGAGAGGGGTATGTTGAGACTTTTYCCCCCATTCAGCATCACTATGTTAAGGGAATATAGTACTCCTCCTAACAAATATCTACATACAGTCCATTTCAGGATGTTATGTATCCYTGGGAATAATCAGAATTCATGTAAACGTAACAGTTCTGAAAACATAGCTAGTCCAAAAAAAGTGGTCGCTTGGCACAACTGGGCTAAGCTGAGCCGCCTTGGGGTAAGTGGGTAGTGGTGTCCTGAGAGCAGCATGGTCACCAGTGATTCAGTATTCGACGTCCATCCGTGTCTGAGGATGTTGGGAGATGACGTGGAAACCAACCACTAAGGGCAACGGTGAGCGCTGTTACCTTCAATTAGGTTTCGTTTTTGCTAGGGCTTTGTGAACGGAGATGGTGGATGGGCGTAAGCATCCGATTCCAAATGTTGCAAGTTCAAATCCAGCGACGGAAAGGTGAGATTTTTGTTTAAGCCCATCCCAAACCTTAACCCTAACCTTAATTCAGAGTAAATGCCTAAACGTAACCTTAAAACACTTCTAAATGTAACGTTTGCAACAACTTCGAAATTTGACGTTTKAAACATGGACGAACATCTAATTCTGACGTGAGACAGAGCTAGTTGCTGTGAGTGGGTGACAGTGCTGGTAGGCCAACGTTTAATTCATGGAATGGGGGTGTGGTATATTGTATATCTTAAATGTATGCCTTCATTCAGATATAGATCTATCTGTTCAATATCAYTTACCCTTCCATTTCTTGACCAGTTGTCTGGGACTGGAGGTTGTTTCGATGTGCCAATTCGTAGGCAAGTTCAGGGCCGGCGTTATGGAAAGAGTGCGGTGTTCAAGTTCCAGGATCCCAAGCTTGCTTATGAGCTTGGAAAGGACTATGGTGTTGAACGCTGAGCTGTATTCTATGAACAGCAATCTCACAGTTATTTCCCCTGTTGTCCAGGTGGGAGAGGGCAGTGTGAAGTGCAATTGAGATTGCKTCATCTGTGGATCTATTGGGGCGTTATGCGAATTGGAGTGGGTTCAGGGTGTCTGGGATGATGTGTGTCCCCAGCTAGCATATTTGGTTCMTTGGAMGTTGTAGGAACGTCCATTTTTGGTTTCCCAATCGTTCTTAAAACAAAGCCATAAGTTTCCTGGGAACGTTCATTTAAGTCTATTCAAAAAGAGCCCATTTCAAAGGAAACAAGCACTCATTAAGATCAGGTCTGGCCAAATAGTGGGCACGGCCCACACACCTGAACACTCTTAACAAGATGGAGGATGGAGAGTTTTGTTGATGCTGCGAACGGAATGTATATGTGTATGAGAACATGACTTTAAATACAACATTGAGGAAACGTTATGCTTAAGTACTGAAATTCCCACAGAAGAATGTTGTTTTTTAACGTTCTCCAAATGTTCTGAGAACATGACTTTAAATAGAACCATGAGGAAACCTGCAAAAAAACGTTATGCTGAAGTACTGAAATTCCCACAGAATATTGTTCTCGGAACAATTTGAGAACATTACTTTAAATAGAACCATGAGGAAATGTTATTCTGAAGTACTAAAATTCCCACCTAGGAAACATCTCAGAAGAGTGCTAGCTGGGTCATGACCACCGTTTCAAAGCACTTCATAATTACAGATATGAGTGCTACATGGCGATAGTCATCTAGGCAGGTTACCTTGGAGTTCTTGGGAACAGGGACAATGGTGGTCAGCTTGAAACATGTTAGGATTACCGACTGGGACAAGGAGAGATTGAAAATGTCTGTGAAGACACTTGCCAGCTGGTCTACGCATGCACTGAAAACACTCCCTGGTATTYCGTCTGGCCGGGCAGTTTTACTCACATCGGCCACGGGGAGTGAGATCACACAGTCATCTGAAACAGGAGCTTTCATGCAGGACTTGTTGTTTTCCTCGAAGCAAGCATAAAAGGCATTTAACTCGTTTGGGAGTTATGCGTCACTGGGCATCTATGCACTTATTAATGAAGCCTGTGACTGATGTGGTAAACTCCTCAATTAACATATCCAAGTCTGTACTAGCAAAACAGTCTTGTAGCCTCGCTTCTGCTTTATCGGACCACTTCGGTATTGAGCGTGTTACTGGTACTTCCTGTTTGAGCTTTSGTTTGTAAACAGGAAGCAGGAAGAAGGTCACGGTTTTATTTGCCGAAAGGAGGACGAGGGCAGGCCTTGTATGTGTTCAGTGGKTAGAATAAAAGTTAGCCCCACCCCCAGTTGCGCAGGAGACGTGTTGGTAGAAGTGAGGTCGAACGGTTATGTTTCCCCGCTTTAAATCGTTTTCTTATTTGTTCATGGTCCCATGCAGTTTGTTGAGTGCTAAAGTGTTGTTGGCTAGTGGAGGGATGTAGACAGCCGTGATAATTATGGATAAGAACTTTCTTGGTAGATAAAAAGGTCTGCAGCTTACCATGACGTATTCTATATCAGGTGAACAAAAGCTCAAGATTTCCTTCACACTTGAAGCAGAGCACCAGTTGCTGTTTATGAAGAGGCACACCCCTCCCCCTTTGGACTTGCCTGAGGCTGCTATCGTCCGGTCGTGCCGCTGCATGGAGAAACCGCTGAGTTCTATCTTCATAGATTGAGCCAACCAAGTTTCTGCAAGCCATATAATATTGCAGTTTTTCCAAGTCTCTCCGATAGGTGACTCTCGAACGAAGCTCATCCATCTTATTCGAGTGACTGGACCTTTTCCAATAAAACGTAGGGGAGTTCTGGTCGATTTTCTCCACGTCTCGGTCTCACAATGATGCCAGCTCGTCTACCGCATCTACGCCTGTAGCGTTTTGGTAGCCCATAAAACAAAGGAATAGTGTCCGGTGTGAAGGGAACAGCTGAGTTGGAGTTGAAGTTGAAGTCGAAATCGAGGTTAGTAACTATTGATCTGATGTCCAAAAGTGCTTGGCAGTCATATGTAACAAATAGTATTTCTGTACAAAAAATGTTAAAGATAAACATGAAAAAAAGTTGGATTGGAACTCATAAAATTTCGGCCTTCTCCGGCGGCGCCAGGCTTTTATAGTCCAGATGCCCTGACTGGTCAAACGTTAAGCTATATTGGGAATAGGGTGTTATTTCCGACAGTTGTTCTGTCTAGCGGCTAGTCTATCTTATGGCCTGGCCCAGCTGAAGTGTGAGCGATGGGACAGTTTTTTCCTGTTATTGGGTGTCGGCGACGTCAGCGGCTGAGCTCTCCGTGTTATCCTGTGTCTCTCTGCTGACTGCAGCAATGACTCAGAGGGACCCCGCCGYGCCACGCCGTGATTTAGCACGGGATCTAAATCTGACAGGAAAGATTTATCGGAGACAAAAGCGCGTCTTAATGTTTACACCCGCTGCGCCAAGATTAAWTACACCCAAAGAAGAAGTACACATCCAGGGAAAATGTAGGGTTGGAAGTCAAAAAAGTGTTGCACATCCATGCTAATGCGGAAACTAGGGCCTTTTCTAATTTGGGCAAAAGTCTGTCCTCTGACCTCTCTCCTCCTTTACCTGGAAACCAATGTGGTTGAGGAGTGTTCATTTGTTTTTATAATTGTATACATTTATTTTGGGATTCCGGCCTGTAAACGCCATTTGCCTGATGACGCACAATTGGAGGAGAGTAATTTCATATAAGCACATTGTCGTTCACGTTCCCTCGCCGCCCCTTCTCGATTACCTTTGACCTCTTTCAAAAGGATGCCAGAGAGGACGGAGGACGCAGGAGTTGAGTAAATCCAATTGAGAAAAGGCCTGTCTCCACTCGGGGGTGGAATGATGTGACACAGTGTTAATTGTGGAGAAGCGGATTAGCACCGCACTGCCCTTTTCGCCATCGCACCCCACCTTATCTTAGCCAAGCCAAAATTCCMCCTGGATATGTCACTGGAGCCTCAGATGTCATGGAAGATGTACTATAACCATCTCATGATTCACCTGAATGTGGGATGCTAAATCTTATTAGAAAGAAATATTGGAGTAAATATTACTTTAGTGAAATTGGTAACACAACAAATTCGTAGGTGTGATTTTTTATCTATTTGACAAAGAACATTCATGGTGATCTTCATATTCCATGTGGAATCTACTTTTGGACTGCTGTGGAGGGCTGTTCTCAAATATACTGTAGATGGTGTGAAATGTGTGTGAATGAGAGGGGTAGAGWGCATGGAGACAGGTGTATTAAATTGGATCAGCTCTCTCACTCAGCCATTCAGCTACTGTGTAGACAAGSAGTATAAAGGTCACTCGGCTGGCATCTAGACAAGGTTGAAATGAGCAGAGCAGCAAAGAAATGTCGGAGGGGGTGAGGTGATTGCGGGGTTGCGTTGGGCTGCTCTCATCTRAAGTAACTGAGCTTGATTAAAGTGTCGCTACTGTGAGGGACAAAGCCCTCCACCCACCTGTTCGGGTTAACTATCGCTCACTAGTTAGCATTAGTACTCAGTCGGCCTATCCTTTCTACAGCTACCCCAATCAGTCAACCCCTGGAACATTAAGCATTTGTGAGCAGGCCCAACCCACGAYGACATTGAATCRTCATGGAAAACTGATCAACACAATGGCATTTCGTTTTTTTCCCACCCAACTTTTAACCTAATCCAACGATATGGTGACATTTTCAGATTAGTTGACAACTCAACCAAATGTTAAGTCTGTGTTAGCTGTTTGTCTTTGTAAATCGCTGCTGTTTATCAACTGCTAACAGTAAAATGTGATTGTTTGATAGGTTAGCATTACCATCACATATAGGTGTCATTCAGAAGTGATGCATAAATACATTGATCTTATCTGAAATTATAAATTGTATTTTATTTACTCTAACCATCACAAAGCAGTGGTACTTTTTTGGTTGGACAAATCAAAGCATGGTATTAATAAAGGAAGTAGGCTACATTTAAATTATACTTTTGGTCATGTAGTGTATGTGGACACCTGCTCGAACATCTCATTCCAAAATCATGGGCTTTTTCAACTCTTCTGGGATGGCTTTCCACTAGATGTTGGAACATTGCTGCGGGGACTTGCTTGCTTCCATTCAGCCACAAGAGCATTAGTGAGGTCGGCACTGACGTTGGACGATTAGGCCTGGCTTGCAGTCGGCGTTCCAATTAATCACAAAGGTGTTCGATGGGGTTGAGGTCAGGGCTCTGTGCAGACCAGTTCTTCCACACCGATCTCATCAAACCATGCTGAAACAGGAAAGGGCCTTCTCCAAACTGTTGCCACAAAGTTGGAAGAATGTCATTGTATGCTGTAGCATTAAGATTACCCTTCACTGGAACTAAGAAGCCTAGCCTGAACCATGAAAAACAGCCCCAGGCCATTATTCCTCCTACATCAAACTTTACAGTTGGCACTATGCATTGGGGCAGGTAGTGTTCTCCTGGCATCTGCCAAACACAGATTAGACCGTCGGACTGCCAGATGGTGAAGCGTGATTCATCACTCCAGAGAACGCATTTCTACTGCTCCAGAGTCTTAAGATCTTAAGCTTAAGATCACCATGCACAATGTTGGCTGGAGTGGTGTAAAGCTAGCCGCCATTGTGCACGGTGATCTTAAGCTTGTGTGCGGCTGCTCGGCCATAGAAACCCATTTCATGAAGTTCCCGACAAACAGTTCTTGTTCAACCGATGACAGATGATTTTAACGCGCTACGCACTTCAGTACTCAGCAGTCCCGTTTTGTGAGCTTGTGTGGCCTTCCACTTTGCGGCTGAGCCATTGTTGCTTCKAGATGTTTCCACTTCACAATAACAGCACTTACAGTTGACCGGGGCAGCTCCAGCTGGGCAGAAATTTTACATACTGACTTGTTGGAAAGGTGGCATCCTATGACGGCGCCACGTTGAAAGTCACTGAGCTCTTCAGTAAGGCCATTCTACATCTATGGAGATTGCATGGCTGTGTGCTCGATTTTATATACCTGTCAGCAACGGGTGTGGCTGAAATAGACAAATCCACTAATTTGAAGGGGTGGCCACATACATGATACAAAAGTTACGTTACAGGCCGACATGATTCTGCGTGAATGAAACTCATAGCTTTGACTGTTTTCTCAGTAACAATTGAAACACAGACCTACATACACACTCACTCCAGCTGCTAGATTGTGTCACAAGGCCCACGTTCCCAGAGAACTAGAGGGCTTCATTCATCAAACTGGACTTGAAACCCACAGCAACAGTGTACTCAACAACTGTGAAACAACTCTCTCTCACAGCTAAAAAAAACAGCTGCACTGTTGATGAATGCCCCACATTCATTCCACAGAAACCGGGATCATCTGTCACTCCTGACGCAACCCTTCCCCTCTACCCCCTTCCCTCTCTGATTGTACTCCCAGCTGGTCCCGACAACTGCTTCTTTGATGCATCTTACCAGCAACCAACCMGCACCCCCCTTTCTGCAAGACACATAAGTCACTTCAACAAGCCCTCCACGAGACAACTCCCCACTGCCCTATTAAAGAGCTCCATCTCCATCCTTTTCTACAGATTGCTTCTAGCGCTAATCCTTTAAAATTTGGCCTGTATACATACTTACTTCCCATTGTCTATTTGTCCAAATGAGTCTAATTGAGTGGCCTTTAAAAAAAATGTTTAGTCTAATGAAGGTTAAAAGGAACACTGCACTSTTTTAATTGACTTTACAATACTACAAGGCTGCTGCCAGCATGATAAGCAATGGGCCCTGATAACCTGCTAGCACATAGTAATGACTAATCAAAAGCCTCATGGGGACATACACCAACTCTAAGATGTCAATGGGCTGTACTTGCGATGTTTAATCAAGAGGCGCTCAACACAATATGTTAATTACCCCGACAGGTAGAAATAGCATCATGAACTTCAAAGGCTTACGGCACATTTAGTCTAAATGCCCCTCTCAATCAGTAGCAAGTGGGTTGCTATGCTTTTAGTCCGTGGTCAGGGTGGGATCACTGATTTCTGTACTGATTAATTCATGGCATAGAAAATACAACTCAGTAAAATATGTATGATTGGAATTGCCGTTGTGTTGGACTTGATAACTATTGAAAGTCGGAAGGAATTAGGGTTAAGAGATGAGTATACATTTTTCGATGTTATATTCTGTCATGAAACACAAATCAGAAGAAAAGCCATTAAACCGAGTCGCACCATACAGTAGAGGCAGAAGACCACTAAAATGTAAAAACTACCCYGGTCGGAAAGGATTCTTGATTGATTGATTTGACCTTCAAAATGCCACCTATGGAACTTACTGTAAATTGACCCTTTCCAAATGTCAACGCTTCCATTTCCAGACTTCTTGCTTCGAGAGATTATACTTTTGTATGTCATTTGTGTTCCTGTGTGCTAAACGTACCTTGAAATGCGCGCGCAGAATTCCAGGATGACATCAGCAGAGCAGAAAGGCAGAYGGCTAGGTAGAGCAGTCAAAAGGCCATTTGTAAATGTGGTACTTTATTGAACACATGACATCTTCCATTTTTGGTGTGAGCAACATAACTGCCAATACATGTTTTATATCCTACTCAGATTCCCATTATAGTCCTCTAAAGGTAACAAACCAAACTACTTCACAAAATCRTACAACTCCACAAAAAAAATCTCAGATTTAGTGCACCCTTATTTGTCCAAGGAACTTCTATGTTAGATCACTTTGAAAAATGTATTTTTAATTTATTCTTAGTTTTCAATGCACAGCGGTGACAAACATAACAGAAAAAAAAACTCCAGTGGGGCTGTCATTACAATTCTTGGTAGCATTTCCCTTTAATCCCAAATGCTACATCATTGAGACCACATTAATTGGTTGACTTGCCTTTGGAATGTAAAAAAAGAAGAGAAAAAGATACTTGACAATACAGGCAAACGGTAGTACTTAGATATCAGGTCTAACACAGGGCATTACAATTCAGACGACATATGACTACTTCCCTTCACAGCTATTATATGAATATTGTAGTCCACTTACATAACAGAGAAAGGGAAGGGTTAGAAAAATGTAGGCCTTGTGTTTACTTTGTACAAACTAATCCAGAGTTGCAGCCATTAAAACAAGATTTATTGGGGGAGAAATATATAAAAAACAAAGTCAAATATTCTAGTTTAACAAACAAAAAAAAACAAAACCTAGCAATCTAGTGTGCAGGAATTTCGTTTTTAGTGCTCAACAAAAAGGCATTGGGCTAGAGAGAGATCGTAGTAATTGGCAGTTCAATGACAAAGTAGAAGTGCATACATACATACTTATTTCCAGGTGCAATCTGCCAGGCAGTGTTTGTAATGCATTGTGCACCAGACAAATAACTTGCTACTTGCCAAATTCTTTTCATCAGCTCAACTCCGGAAACAAGCCAATACAAGAGAATAATAAAAGCATCACTTACACTTCCGACAGCATAAAGATACCCAYAGCTAAAAGATGGATTCCAGTTATGGCAATTTTTTGTGGCAGAGTAAAGCCAATTTGACAAATAACTGCATAAATATAGAGAAAGGTTCTAAGACCCAACACAAGAACTACTTAAACATTGCTCCTAATAGAAATATGCCACATTTTGTGATTGACAATCTCTTTACTCGCCTGTTTGGCATGCCGAAATCACGGAATTAGGTGGTTAATGCCGAAGTTGTTTGTGCAGAAATACTTTGAAGTCTTGGAGGCAACAAAGTGGGTTAAAGTATAGTCATCAAAAGAGATTAATAAAGTTAATCTTGGCTCGTGTGTCAGTCTGAACACCTACAATTAGTGAAGAGCACAAAAACAAGAGGAAAAGAACTGCGGGAGAACACCCAGACAGAAATGAGACGTTAGTACTGTGCGTAGTCGGATTTCAAAGCGACAAATAAAAGCTAACAGCTATTCCTGAAGAATTCATCAAATTTGATCCCAAAGTGTTTGCATTGTCAACACCTAAGATTACACTTTTGGGAAAAAGCAGAATACTTTGTATCAGCATTACAGGTACTCCCTTCTAGTATTACGTCATGTCTGATCTAGTCTATGAATCTACAATTCACACTGGTAATACCCAACAATGGTCAAAAGGCACAATGACCCTAATAAAGCAAACTAATGAGTTTACCCTATGGAGAATGGCTGGTGCTTAGTGAAACAGCCCTATGCAAGCATTACAATCAATAGAATAATAGTATAGAAACCCTGTTATTTTTATATTAATGCATAGCCTTTTCAAGGATTGTATAGTGACTATACATCAGATGACAGTGCAATTCAACAGTCGCATGCAGGAACATTTCAGTTTGAATGGGTCGTAATAACATGTTTTAAGTTTTATGAATATGTGCATTCGTATCTCCTGCTCTACAGTGTGTGTATATATAAATATATACAGACAGTACCAGTCAAAAGTCTGAACACCCCTTCTCATTCAAAGGTTTCTTTATTTTTACTATTTTCTACATTGTAGAATAGTGAAGAAATCAAAACTATGAAATAACACATTTGGAATCATCTAGTAACCAGAAGTGTTCAATAAAATATATATTTTACATTTGAGATTCTTCAAAGTAGCCACCACTTTCCTTGACAGCTTTGCACTCTTGGCATTCTCTCAACCAGCTTCAACTGGAATGCTTTTCCAACAGTCTTGAAGGAGTTCCCACATACACTAGGCACTTGCTGGCTGCTTTTCCTTCACTCTGTGGTCCAACCATCTCAATTGGGTTGAGGTCAGGTGATTGTGGAGGCCAGATCATCTGATGCAGCACTCCATCAGTCTCCTTCTTGGTCAAATATCCCTTACACAGCCTGGAGGTGTTTTGGGTCATTGTCCTGTTGAAACAAATGACAGTGGGACTAAGTGCAAACCAGATGGGAGGGTTTTTCACTGCAGAATGCCGTGGTAGCCATGCTGGTTAAGTGTGCCTTGAATTCTAAATGTGTCACCAGCAAAGCACCATCACACCTCCTCCATGCTTCACGGTGGGAACCACACATGCAGAGATCATCCGTTCACCTACTCAGCGTCACAAAGACATGGCGTTTGGAACCAAAGATCTCAAATTTGGACTCCTCAGACCAAAGGTCAGATTTCCACCGGTCTAATGTCCATTGCTCATGTTTCTTGGGCCTTCTTATTGGTGTCATTTTGTAGTGGTTTCTTTGCAGCAATTCAACTGTGAAGGCCTGATTCACACAGTCTCCTCTGAACAGTTGATGTGGAGATGTGTCTGTTACTTGAACTCTGAAGAATTTATTTGGGCTGCAATTTCTGAGGCTGGTTACTCCTCTGCAGCAGAGGCGACTCGGACTTCCATTTCCTGTGGCGGTCCTCACGAGAGCCAGTTTCATCACAGCGCTTGGTTTTTGCGACTGCACTTGAAGAAACTGTCTTGAAATTTTCCAGATTGACTGACCTTCATGACTGTCGTTTCTCTTGGCTTATTTGAGCTGTTCTTGCCATAATATGGCCCAAATAGGGCTCTCTTCTGTATACCATCCCTACCTTGTCACAACATAACTGATTGGCTCAAACGCATGAAGGGAAAAAAATGCWAATTAACTTAAGGCACACCTGTTAACTTAAACGAATTCCAGGTGACTACCTCATGAAGCTGTCAAGGAAAAGGGTGGCTACTTAGAAGAATAAAATATTGATTTAAGAATTTTGGTTACTACATTATTTCATAGTAGTCTCCACCATTATTCTACAACGTAGAAATTAGTCTAAAAACCCTGGCATGAGTAGCTGTGTCCAAACTTGACTGGTGCTGTGTACAAACAGTGTATATATATCTCCATCGCCGATGTAGGGTGATGATTTAGACCACATTGGTAGTGAATCAGATGAGCTACTCCTTGACAAGGTATAGTACTGTATGATGAGCTGCCTATTAGGTTTGAGTTGTACCTTTATGTTGGACCCTAGTGTTTCAGCTGCAGCCCTACCCTTCCAGTTACATCTACAGAAAGCAGCTCCCTGGTTCTCCAACACTAAGCGAAACCACAACAAGAGTCGCGATAAACAGAAAGGACGCAGCAGTGTTGGAAGCAGCAGTGTTGGAATTGCAGCAGTGTTGGAATTGCAGCAGTGTTGGAATTGCAGCAGTGTTGGAATTGTGAGCATGAAGAGTATAGCAGGTGCACAGGTTCCAGTTAGACAGTGTTTTTGTATGAGTATTCGCCTTGTGTACGTGCGTGCAAATATGAATGCTGCTGTGTATAAATATGCATGTGTGAACGTGTTGTGGCCAGACACCAGTTTTAATAGTGTTAGTCCGTGAACCTGACCAAGGTAGTACATTCATAAAACTGGTTAAAAACACAAGACAAAAAAAATATCAGCAAGTTAGTAAAATTCTTACTAAGAATGTTTTATTAAAATAAATGCCAAGGGGTTAATAAGAAAAATAACAGCATACACCATCAAAACTAAATGCAAGCATGTAAAAATACTTATGACAAGAAAAACRAATAAAGTCGCTAATGAGTTAAACAAGCTAGGATTTGGCAAGAAAACCAAATTTAACTCTAGTAAAGTCAACACTCCCCACTAGAGACAGATTTCAAGATGGGGGGGTTAAAAAAACAAGTTGCAGTGGGCATCAAAAAAAAAAGTCAGAAAAAAGATTGTATAATATACATATAAAATGAGATTAGAAAAATACATTATAAACCTGTAACAATGGCTGTAAATTACATTATCATACATGTAGTAGGCAGGCCAGAGTGAATACGGTACAGTTCACCATACACATGGACTAAACCAACCTTACACGATGACACAGCATAACATTGCAGAGGGAATATGTCTTAATACTGTCAAAATGCTGAATTGTCATCTCTTGCTCCACTTGAATATTGCATTTTTTTAATAGAATTCATAACACTGAAAACAAATGCATTAACATGTTCTGTGTGACAGCATGTATGAGAAAAATAAAGTGTCAAGACTGCCAGGGAAGGTGAAATATTTTATAATCCATAATGTCTCAATTGATTTTATATGTTTATTTTCTTTGTAATTAGATAACCCCTTTTTGTTTCAGTAACTGAAAACTGCTTAGTTGTGAAGTCAAATGTGTTCGCCATAAAGAGGTAAGGCCCCTTTTCTAGTCTGTATACTGCATGTTGATCACTTCCAGAATTGGCACTGACGCACATTGTGGCGGGAACATTTGACTAAGACATCGTAWTCAATAAACTTCATCCGGCTCAAGCCCCATCATCAGTGCCTCCCCTTCCAATAGAAAACAGCTCTGGACTACCATCTGGGAAACTCATCTTGGGGCTTGAAGTCATATATGACTTCATTACTGAACTGTAGTGGGAAAGCATTGGCTTTTTAATTTTTTTTTAACAAATTGGTATAAACGCAAATGTCTCTTCTCCCGTTACTCATTTATTTTATATGTCATTCATTTATTCGCATTAATAARATGTCCTGGCAGACTTCTGCGTCGCTATTGGCAGTTTGTTCTTGGTAGAATAATCACAGTAACCAGAAATCAATACAACAATAGCGATAATCTAATTCAAAACAAAGAGAAATAAGAAATACAACTTGTTCGGATGGCAGAGGGTAAAAAATAATAATCGTAAAACAAAAACCCTAACTTATACTTAGGAAGACGAACCATGGCACATATTTTAGCTGGTCATACGACTGCTATTCTTTTTGCATAGAATAACTTCAGTAGCTCAGCAATAATGACAGGAGCCACCCTGCGCAACTCTTAAGAGCTTTTCACAGAAGCCGTTCCTCTCTGCGCATTCCTCGTTGGTGCTGGATATTATCGAACAGAATGTTAACACTCGGAAAAAGAAACGATCGTCGATAAGGCACTTTTTCTATCTTCTCTGAACGTCTCTCCCTCGCTTCGTAACCCTTACA
The DNA here is from genome assembly GCF_002910315.2 of Salvelinus sp. IW2-2015. Classification (NCBI taxonomy): domain Eukaryota; kingdom Metazoa; phylum Chordata; class Actinopteri; order Salmoniformes; family Salmonidae; genus Salvelinus; species Salvelinus sp. IW2-2015. The sequence continues at coordinate 2,242,143 of NW_019942514.1, forward strand.
TCCTTGCAACGTTTGTAGGTATGACTATTTTGGTCTTTATTTTCCTAGCCAATAATATCCAAAGTAACAGCATCCGCATCACCACCATTTTTCCTCTACACAATTTTTTGTTGCATTTTTTTATATTTTGTAACTGCAAGTGAAGTATAAAAAGCTAAAATCGCCAAAAATATATTTCTCTTCTCCAGCACCCTGTAAAAGTATCCAATTGTGTTCTCTRTCTTTAATATGCAATGACAGGTATCTACATATATAACAGGTATGTAAATAAAGCAATCTGAACAGGCAGGCATGGCTTTCACATCCTATTTTTTTTTTTCTCTTGAGAAAGAATTAGAGAAACTGGTCATGGGCTAAGGATCTGGACCATACCTTTATGGAGACACATTGTGGATGTGCTAATTGGGGAACTTCAAAAGGGCGAGAGTTACAAATAAATACACCCCCCCCCTCCCCAAATCAAATACTTTCTCTCATGCAAATAAGAATCTATCATGACCCCATTATGACTTGATTGGTATCAAATTTGAAATAGATTAAAGAAAACTACTAAATATTCTAGCAAAGAAAATTGGCCAAATGCTGATACACAATATGAAAATGGATTTTAGGCTGGGGTGTAAATACAACCCAAAATAAAAAAGGCAAAATCAAACAAAGAAAAAATGAAAACAAAATGTATATTTACAAAACTTCACTATAAGGATCCCCCCCACCAGAAGCCCTCTTTAGTGTCAATCGGCTTTGCCTCTTCATGGGAAACTAGAGCTTTGTGTGATAAACAACCTTGATCTTTTTGATTGGCTGTCAACTCGCACTTAAACATGCACGAAATCACATCCTTTCAAGCTCTAAAATTACGGCACGCCCTCTGCAGTTAGATACATATTTATATAGATATAATTMAACTGGAAACCCTTTGGCAAATTACACACACACACTTAATACTTTTTTTTGTCTTTTAGATCACAGCTCSTATAATTGGTTGGGATTCTCCAAATGCATCAGGCACTGTACACTTGGAAGTGTGGAGGAGCATAGTTAAGGTCAGTAGCTAGTTAACTATATATCCATTGCTCCACTGTGCCCTAACCCTCAACACATCCTACTTTCATTATAGTAATAAAAAGACCTCTCGTCATCCCAAWTCTTCCCCAGCACCCCTCCTAGCTTCCGCTAACTGCCCGTGACAGGCCTTCCACCGCCAAAGCTGAGTCCTTACAACCTGCTTCGYCTGGCTAGTTCTTCAGAGCTAATAAGTGTATTAACGAGAAAACAAAATCAAGCAAAAACTAAAAGAAASAAAATTATAATAAGCTCAATTTGCAATCAATTTAGCCATGCTTTTAACAGACAGCTGTTCAGGGCACACCCAGAATGTGTCAGCATATCATTAAGTCTCAGAGTTTCAAAATACCGGACTACATTAACAAGTTGGTGTAGCTGCTTTCCTTTCATTTCTTTCATCGCCAGCAAGTAGGTGTGGAATGGGTGGGTGGGGTTAAGGGAATGAGTGACTTGGCATTGCATGTTGGATGAAGAATGAGGCCATGTTTGGGAGAGACAGTCTGGGTTCAGTTCCCATTTAGCGTTGTTTAGTGAATACTAGTGAGATCACCGAATCAGAGCAGGTATGGGTGGGGTTGTGGACAGGGAGGGTGGGATCTTTATTGCTATATAAATTCAGTGCAGATTCATTAGTAACAATACATACACATCCACCCAGTTTGTGATTGATGAAGAAAAATAAATGGGAATTCAACTCAATGAACAGAAAGAAATAAAAAGCAACTGTTGGGTTTGTATGAYAGATATTGTGTTAAAAACCAAATGGTTTTATCAAAAACATGTTAGGGTAACTGTACGGACAGGCGCCCCTCTCACTGCATCCGAGAAGCTAGCAAAAGGCAATTACCAGTTAACTGATCAGCAGGCAGGCTTGGGGCGGCTCGTCATTGGGTGAAGAGTTCAGAGGTCAGAAGGTCATGTGTTAGTTGCCGGTGGCGGCTAGGTGGTTAGAAACAAAAAACAAAAGAAAAAAAAGATAGAAAGGATATTAGTGTCAGCAAGAAGAGACTAATGACATCATTTTAACAATAAAATGAATGCAATCTTTTATTCCCCCTAATTTCCCGCCAAGAAACAAACCAGGCTAATCTTGAAATAATCATGACGTTGTTACATCATGATCGAAACTACTAAGCCCCCAACCTAAATCAAACGCAACATTGCCCCCAGTACCCACAAACAGAAGCAAAGAAAACATACACGTACAAAGTTAACAAATAAAATAAGTGTTTTAGTTTTCGCGGTTGGAATGCAAGTTAAAACAGTGTGATTAGTGGTAAGACTTAAACTAGTGTTATGCAAGGAATAACAGTAACTAGTGTTATGTAATGAATCGATGAATCACTGTTTTCCGATTCCTTCTCTTTATTTATATACAGTAGCCATAAACACATTTGTTATAAAAAAAAAAAAGAATATAAAATTACAGTACCTCGTGTACAACTGAAATTGTATTTTTTTTAAATTTTATTTCAATACTTAAAATACACCGGAGAAAGACTGTAAACTAGCTTAAGTATGTCAGTTTTACATAAACAAAACAATTCAGGAGAGAGAAAAAAATATGGTGCATGGTAACAACGAGGCTACTGTAGTGTTGTCTACTTTTTCCAGTTAGCGTTTAGTCGCTGTCCACTGTTCCTCACAAGTAGAACATTTATTATGAATGGAACAAGYCTAACCTATTTTAGGATCTATCTCAGAGGATTGTTAAGAAAATGTAGCTTGAACACTGCGTGTACTACCTGTTCTGTCACCAAGGGTCACAGTTCATGTAAACCAAAGCAATCAAGATCGCTTTTGCCTGAGCATTGAAATAGTTATATGGAGTACTGTGAGAACTATGTAAACAATGTGCATACCACAGTCAACCATTTAGGTGGTGTGTGTGTACGTGTGTAGAAAGGAAGGTGGTGRAAAAAAAGTGACTCAAATATAAGGCAATGCAATCAACAGCCAAAGTTAAGTATCTTAGAGACTAAACTAACCTCTGTCTGCGGTCACAATCCTTTGGTAAGGACGGACCCGCGAGTCATGCCGTCTCACTTTAGTAGCCATTGCACCTAGATTGCAACAGGTCCACAAGGTTAGAAACCATTCACTTCAGGAAGGGAAAACAAGTCTTACAGTAATACACATATACATTATATATATATATATATATAAAATATACAAACATGTATAGAAAATGCATAGAAAAAAAATACACATTTGCTTTAACTTGATATCTATAAAAGTATAACTTAGGTAATAAAATTCCATAGTACACAGTGTTAGAGGATTCTTTGAAACCGGCAGGCAAGGGGACAGGGGACTAAGGCTGTCTAGAAGAAAAACATTTTCCAGGAGGTGGACTGAGAAATTGATTGATTTTGTAGGGTGTGAAAATCCAAAGCGGCTCAGATCCTAACTGGATAGTGCTAGACACTACCTGGCTCTCTCACCTCTCTACATCCCAGTCAATCTGCTCACTGGCAGTCATTCCACGGAATATTTGTCACAAATGAAGACAGACATTTCAATTATCCTAGTGCATGGTTGGTCTGGATATCATACACGGAAACATCGTAAAATACTATGTCTGAGTAAGGTTGTTGTATGGTTGCATAGGAACTGTGACCGTGCATAGAGATCATTTTGTGTGTGAAAGGTAAATCCTTAAGTTGGTCTAAAAGCCTAGCYAGAGCGAGGTGCAGTCAGCAAAACACAATTTCAGGACTCRGGGGTCGTATCTCTTGGGCTTTTATCCGACTGTCAATATTTATGATTTAGTTTGAGCCGGGGAAGGATGGCCTCCCAGATTCCGGGGCGAGAGAGAAACAGCGTGATGCTGGGGTGGCCATATTTCTCTGCTCTTCATTACCCAGAGAGCGTTTAAAGAGATTTGTGACAGAGGMCTTCATTGGCTAAATGGTGGCCGTCCCCACAGAATGGGTCACCATGACAACCATCTGGGCATCCAGTCAAATCGCATACTACTAAACGCTCTTAGCTGCAGTCAAGTTAACACTTTAAAGGAGACTTAACTCAGAATGTTATCTCTAGGATCAGAAGGCTTGGGGAGGTTTCTATGCTGGAATGGGCCAGTGATGGTTACATCACATTTGAAAACAGCCAAACAACCCTGGCAGGTAGGAAAACTGCAATGATTCACAGGGATGGTTGATGGCTACGCCAGCCCGCCCACATTCCAATCTGTAGCACCAGATGTTCTGAGGTTTCCTAACGCTAAGGCCTGAGCAGTGCTAGTAGAGCCAATTGGTGGTGTTCCAATGGGTCTCCTTTGAAGGCACCGATCAATACGGCAAGTAAATAAAACACACTAAGCTGCTGTGCCCTYCAAGTTAGAGAGAAAAGCCAGTAGGCTCTGTACTACACAACGGCTCCCAGAGACATCCCTCACACACGCACCGACACAGGTCAGCTAACATGGCAGTCTTGTGATGTCAGGATCAACACCTCATTTACCCCCTAGAGTCGAATTTAAGATGTTTTGAAAATCCAACAAATTCAGTCAGTCAGTTGAAGCTAAATATATATTTTTCAGCATCAAATACGTCGCACTTCCGCATCAGCCAGTACCAGTTTATTTTTATTAATGGAAGTATGAAGGTAGTTCTGTTATATATTTTTTAAACACATCTTGTAGATTTAGGGCAGACACTTTTTTATACATTTTTGGACTGTCCTTTTTGCCATTTATGAATGTTTTATTCAATGCGTTTCTATGGACTTTAGYAGTAAAGGCCAAAATCAATATTTAATCAAATAATTACATTTTTCGATACCTAAAGGGGGTCCTGAAATCAAAAATCAAATAGCTAAATAATCCATGGTATGACCATCTTAAAATAATTCCATATGTCAGTTTAGCACCTCCTCCGACGTCTTAGATGAATGAATTAAGGCAGCGGCACAAACAGGAAAGTCCTCTGTCGAAACTCAATGAGGTATGCTGTGGCACACTCATTGTTTGGTCGAATTAAGAGTGCAACAGCCTCCATAAAATATGACTTCAGGAAACTAGGCGTATGTCGCACGTCACTACTTCACAGGAGAGGCATTTTAACGTCAACTAAAATACATTTTTGGGGCAGAAATGCATYCTGGAGCATGTGAACTTTCATGTGCCTTAATAAAATAACAATTAATTAAAATTGTTAAAATTATGAGCCCAGTTGGTTTAGCCACGGAAAAAGTCAGGAACCTTCCCGCTAGAGATGGGCTGAGATAATGGCTGGGCATGCCGGGAGATGAGTTTGGATTGGTCTGCCATTTAGCTTGCTTCTGTTTATAACAGCTCAGTATGTGTTGATTGTACTTTCTACCACGCCCTTTTTGAATATAACATTAGCCATCGATAACTACAAAAGTTACTCCTTCTCAACATTGATGCCCTGAATTTAGCAGGCGCTATCGACAGATTAGTTGGAGAAAGTGATTAGCTACTTCCTGCACCCGCCACAGTCAGTGTGAACCGGAGTGACTGACAACGCTGGCCAAACGGTTAGAAACAAAACAGAGTTAAAAGGTTCGTCTGCCGTGAAGCGTTCATCCATGTATACAGGTAAGAGTCTAGCTAGATTTTCTGATAAGTTTCTAATTGTCTGAAAGTCGTTTATTGAAAAATGTACTGTTAGCTAGCTAACGTTACGTGTATGATCTGTGTAGTAATATTATTCTARTCAGAAATCCATGTGCATTCTTAGTTTAGCCTAATGTTAGCTAGCTAACATCAAACCTGGTTATCTACCTGTAGATTCATACTACAGCTATGATAATGTTTGTATTGGTTGGTAGTTTGAGTTGGGATTATATAGCTGTTCATTGTTTAGCTAGCTAGCGAGAGATATATATACACACGTCCCCAGATGTGTGTATTACATGACCCATCAAGTTAGCCAGGTGTGTCTGGGGGTGATTACAGMCACCAATTGTACTTCATGAACATRTCTAGACAATATTGACCAATCTACTTAGCGAGACGTGGCTGGGGGTTGGTTATAGCATTTCCTTCACATGACCCATCAATTTAGACAAGTGTGTTAAGCTTCATCTAATAATAAAACAAAATATTTTTATCTGGATCCTTTGTCAATTAAGGCAGCCCCCCGCACCTCTGATTCAGATGGGTTGGGTTAAATGCGCAAGACATTTCAGTTAAAGGCATTCAGTTGTACAACTGACTAGATATCCCGTTTCTTTTCTATTTTTGATATTGTTACTTGTGTAAACATTAGTGAAATGGTTACCTGTATCCTGTGCATGTGACAAAATCAACATTGATATAGTGTGTGTTTACCACAGATGGTAATGTGAAGAACATTACCTGCACCAAAGTCAGATTAGTATATAGGCCAAGGACTAGATAGTGTATTTTTACCTGCAGTTTTCCCCTATTGTAGGCTACTACTTTCACCACTTTGTCTTGAAATCTTTGGTTGTTTACTAAACTAAATCACTCTGTTCAGCAAATGCCTCATGTGAATCCTTAAGAGATGTGGGGCTAAGGCTTAAGAGGGTGTGAACAATGCTGAATGGGTGTAGACAAAGAGCTCTCCAGTAGGCATACCAAATTAATCAAGGTCCATTTTCTCAGAGGTGGGGTTACAAGTTATTCAACTTTCAAAGCAGAATTACTTTCTCATTGTTAACTTATGATATACACATTTCTAGCTCTGAGTCTACTTTAATCCAATGTAATAAATTTAAAAAAGTTTAAAAAAATGCTACATAAGACCGAATCAAGTCGGTCGGTTACAAATGTTAGTCATTATCGTCTATTTTGTTGAAAATGTTTCTTTGGCAGCATATTGCATACACACCCGCACCTACAGAATGTAATTCCCACAGCTGACGTAATGACTGGGGAATGTCTGTGGCTTGTACTAAGTTGAAGTTCAAGAAGGTGAAAACTGAGACAAATGGAAAAATGAGAACAGTAAATTTAATGAACTTCCCCGCCGGGACAAAGGGGACTTTCTACTGGCATCAAGGCCAGAGCTGCAGAGTTAGCTGGGGGAAAACWGAATCATTTCAAAAGCTGTTGAAATCCAGGGGGAGCCACCGCCAGACTGAATCTGCCTCTTGCAAGTGCATAGAAAGGCGAGAGCGCGGGTGTGTGCAATCATGCATGTCCCTGTCAGAGTGTGTGTGTGTGGTGTGTGTGTATTCTCAGACAAGGCAACAACTTGAGCCAGGGAAAGGATTTGGTGGGGAGATACACTAAAATGAAAAATGTCTAACTGGAAGAAAAAAATCCCTGTCCCCCTTGCCCTTTATTAGCCATGTACAGCCATTAGGTCATAAGGTCACACCAATAACAACCCTATTTTCTTTCAGCTGGATACGACATATTTACCTTTTAAGTCCTGACTGTGGCTCATCGAAGCCGCGTCCAAAAACCCAGGGTAAAACAAGCTGCCCTCCTGTCCGGGGCTAAAGGGGCCGCCGCCCAGGCCCCAGGGACGCTTACCTAGAACCCCACTGTGGTCGATAGGGTACTCCAACAGGGAGGTGGGTGCCAGGGCGTACGGGTAGTCGTACGGGGAGGCGTAGATGATGCCGCCTTCCGGTGAGGGAGGCACCAGGGTTGGGGTGCCGTTGTGCAACATGCCCTGCATTTGGGGTTGTCGGATGATGTTCATGATGGGGGTGCCTCCCGGTGTGGGGGGCCTCATTTGCTGATGGGGGGCCATCATATGCCCCTGGGGGGCCTGTATTAGGCGGGGGCCCTGAGCGGCGGCTGCCGCCGCTGCAAGAGAGAACGCAAGGGGGTCTGCCATAAGCAAAAAGAGTGAAAGAGAAAGATGGAGAGACAGAGATACAAGACAAGGGGGTAAAGATGTGGTGTGGGTGACCAATCACAGGTCGAGAAGCAGGTTGAAAATACAAAACAGCAGGRAAAGGGGGTAGGGGGAAAAGGAGGGGAGGGGCGAAAAAAAGGAAAATTAGTCCATGCAATGATCAAAGTGAACCAGCAAACCAAAAATTGAGTAAAGAAAATAAACCATACCAAAATAAAAATAAATAGATTATAAATTGCTAAAAATGATGCCATTACCCCAATGCACAGAGCATATTAAGCATACCAATCACCATGACAACCACAAATTAATGTACTGCGGACGGCACAAGTGATTAAAACAAATACACAAGGCAACAGAAATTAAGCCACTGGCCACAGAGGAGACTAGGAGTGCCAGTTTGATATGGACCAATAGGATTAGGTCAATCCCCAGAAAAGACAATTGAGTCTATTGGACGACTCTGAGCCTATGAGGCCTTGAGTGGGACCGACTAGTTGATATTGGCCAATACTGGATATATAAGTACAGTTCAGATTCACTCCACTCCTCTACATGACCCTGAGACCATTTTGGTTGGCTGAAAAAAACCAATAAAAGATTGTCCAAATGGCTTTGCATATTTTCCAACGTCATACCACACACAACAGTTAAAATCACTGACGGCCGGGGCGACTGAATCAATGTTTTACATGTAGCTCTTTGGCCCATGATTCGGTGGCTGTCGAGGCTAATTCACACCAAGTATCACTAGTCTGGTTATCCACTGGTCCAGACATTGGTATTACAAACCAAATGTCAAATATATATAGATTTGATTTTTTTTTTTTTTTTAACACTTCAAGCCTTTTGGACTGACCAAATGTGCAAAACAAATTTATCGCCATTACTAATATCATTCAGTAACAAATGATAATGTAAACAGTAAATGGTCAATTGAAAGCAGTCACCCCAAAACATTGAAATAAAGACGTTGCAAGGCATTTATTTAAGATCACAGGCATGAGAGTGCAGAAACCGCAAGAGCACTGGGCGGGATAAACTCCACAGAAAAAAACACTGGTGATTGGAAATCAAAACTGTAACAGATGCGTGAACTACATCATGCAGAGATGACAGTGATTTCTGCGATGCGCTGCAGGCATACCGAAACCACCTCGAGATTGCAACAAATTGTGATTGCATCCATATGGGGAGGGAAAGGGGCACCTAGGGGGGAGCGGTGAGAGGGAGGGATGGAGGGGACACTGCTCTACTTTGATACAGGTGGTTTGTGAGGTAGGTAGACACTGGTTGGACAACACTTCAGAGAAAAGTGCAGTCTACAAAAGAAATTGGTCAAGACACATGACACTGCAATGACTACATACATGAACCTAGTAGAGGCACACAGTATATCATGCGCATGTTACATTTCTTCTTCACTGTGGTCATTAAGAGATTCTTACCCGTCAATAAAATAAAAAGGATTATGATAAACTTTGTGTCACGTTAGTCAATGTGGGTCAAAACAGGACCTTCGTGAATGTGGTTGTAAAGCTTACGTGTCTTGATGTTGGTGTCACGGTACGTCCCGTTGAGAATGGCCAGCTCCATTAGCTGCATCTTCTTCAGATTATCCTCTCCTTCCGCCTGGAACAAACAACCGAGTCATTTCAATTGACAAGTCATTTCACTGTGCCACTATTGCAAGAGGGACATGGGGACAGAAAAACCACTTGGTCACAAAATCATTAGTGCACACTGTAGCAATCTGTAAACGGAACACCCTTTGCAATGAAAACGAGTTATTGGACAAACTCACAGGTCCCTTCCCGTTTCATTTGCTTCCTAGTGAACACCCCCCAGTTTGTTCTCCATAAGCACAAGTTGCATGGGGGTGGAAGGCACAGATGAGCTACAACACCATGTTGCTGCATCTAAAMGCTTTGCTAAAATCGCTGACAGACATTAGGCAGGGAAAACGTACGCATAAACCACCACCCTATCAGCAAGATAATTACTGTATTTTTTGGGTTCAGGTGCGCAATAACAGCCCAGTTAATGTCAGTCCTGTCAATGAATGTTTGGATAAATAAATACAAAAGCCCTGCCTCTGTCATTATCACCCAAATTAGTCAAGTGAAATTATTCATGTAGAGCAATTAAGTTAGCGCCCCCCTTCCTGAGCCTGCCATTTTCCCCCTGAAGTGACTAAACCCTTCTTAACCATGAAAATGCAGTGATTTTCCAGGTAGTGGAGCGTAATAAAGTAGGACCAGTGTGATTTCAGCAGACAGACAGGAAAGGCCCACCCCCCCAGACTTCACATCTGCTCTACGCTTCAGAAAGACAAGTGCTTCATGGGTGCACCTGTACCGGAATACACGAGATCCGATCTCAGATCCAAGCTGGTCCGGCTCCAGAACTAAATGTCGCGGGTCTGGGTCGGATCTGATATGATTGTCATGGGTATGTGTAATTAACGGACTTGTTCGAAAGGAACATTTCAGATCCGAACGTGACTGCTGTATAAGTTAGGCTGCTGCGCTTGCTTTCACAAGAGTGGGGCGTGTAGCTTGTTGGTCAATCATAAGTCAAAGTGGCAATAGGATACAGTCAGTCTCCATCTGTAGCCAAAGTTAAGATATCAAATCAATGGAAGATGGAGTTAAAATGAAAAAGGAGGATAGGTTACAATGACCAAGAGACAACAGGTAGGCTGCTACTTAAAATTTGAATGGAGTTGTTTGGTGGCAGGTAGCCTAGTGGTCAGAGCGTTGGGCCGAAAGGTTGGTGGATCAAATCCACGAGCTGCTGAGGTCAAAAATCTGACCTTTTGCCCATGAAATAGGCAGTTTAACCCAGTGTTCCTAGGCCGTCATTGTAAATACGAATGTTCTTAACTGACTTGCCTAGTTAAAAAAAAAAAAAATGTAAGTGTAGGACGAGAAAGCGCATGCCTTGAGTAGCCTAGCTAGCTTCTCCCAGTTTGACGCAGTCAAGACCGGTACTACGTAATCATATTGGATGATAAAGTAGCTATTAATCTACTATAGCGTGAGCCGGCTTGGTTGGTTGCTGTCTCTCCTTCACCATGTCACTTSCTCACACTAGCCCACAGACAGCCCCTGCTAGAGCATCACTTCTCTACCTCCCCTCCCACAAGCTTTATTGGCTCCGGTTAATAAAGTAGCATAAAAATGTATTTCTGCTGCTTCCCTCACTCGGATCGGGTCTGGATACAACCAGGTCTATACGGAACGGGTCKAGTTGTCCTCAGATCCGTTTGGAACGGGCCTATAAAATAAAAATAAAAAAGTATATTTACGCATTGTGTCCGGGTGGGATAGCCCCATGTCCCTTTTGGAACAGGTCCAACTTTGACCTGTGAAGGACTCTACTTCTCAGAAAGCAGACTCGAGAGCTCCATTGTCATGACAGGATTACGTTTTGGCYGGGTTGTTCAGACTCGATAAAAAGAGGACAAGGCTGTTAACGGCGGCGCAATAAAGACGGGGGCAAGTTTGACATGCCGGTGCACCATTCAATATCACACGCTTTTCTTTGGAGTAAATAGCCGCAAATAAAAAATAAAATAAAAAATTACTGCCTTTTTCAATCAGGCCAAAGTGGGGAGAAAAAAATGCCACAGATAGCAAGGCTCAAAGTAAAGACCTCCCCAAAGACACCTTTCAAGGGGAAGACTAAGGGGGGGGGGGGCAGAGGAGACAGTGGCTGGTCTCAACTGAAGGCTGTGGTTTCAGACTACACACAAGGTTGTGCGCTACGGTCCACAATAGTCGTTGGCTGTACTGGTGGCAATTAACAAGGAAAGGAAGTCTTTCTCCCTTTGCCTCACTCTCTTCCACTCGCTCTGACTATTACATGTCAGGAAGGGAACTGGAGTTCATAAATGAGAAGATGTGACAATGCAACAGCTTTTCGCCAACATTGAATAGGCACATTTTCATGGAAGGTGGACAAATAACATGACGAGTACCATGTATAAGGGCGGCAGGTAGCCTAGTGGTTAGAGCGTTGGGCCAGTAACCGAAARGTTTCTAGATCGAATCCCCGAGCTGACAAGGTACAAATCTGTTGTTCCGGGGCAGAACAAGGAAGTTAACCCACTGTTCCTAGGCCGTCATTGTAAATAAGAATTTGTTCTTAATTGACTTCCCTAATTAAATAAAGAATACATAAAATCAATTGGTGAATAGGCCTACAGTGCATTTGGAAAGTATTCAGACGTCTTCACTTTCCACATTTTGTTACATTACAGCCTTATTTTAAAATGGATAAAAAATATCTTCAATCTACATAATGACAAAGTGAAAAACAGGCTAAGAATTTCATTACAAACGCAAAACTTAAACGCCTTATTTACATAATGCAGACACTGCTATGAAACTCRAAATTTAGCTCGGATGMWTCCGGTTTCCAGAGATGTTTCTACAACTTGGAGTCCACCTGTGGTAAATTCAATTGCTTGGACATGATTTGGAAAGGCACACCTGACTATATAAGGTCCAACAGTTGACAGTGCATGTCAAAGCAAAAACCAAGCCATGAGGTTGAATAAATTGTCAGTAGAGCGCCAAGACAGGATTGAGTCGAGGCACAGATTTGGGGAAGGGTACCAATAACTGTCTGCAGCATTGAAGGTACCCAAGAACAGAGGCCTCCATTCTTAAATGGAAGAAATTTGGAACCACCAAGACTCACAAATCTGTCCGCCTGGCCAAACTACACAGTCGGGGGAGAAGGGCCTGGTCAGGGAGGTGACCAAGAACCCGATGGTGACTGACAGAGCACCAGAATTCCTCTGTGGAGATGGGAGAGCCTTCCAGAAGCACAACTATCTCTGCAGCACTCCACCAATCAGGCCTTTATGGTAGAGTGGCCAGACAGAAGCCACTCCTCAGTTTGCCAAAAGTCACCTAAAGGACTCTCAAACCATAAGAAACAAGATTCTCTGGWCTGAAGAAACCAAGATTGAACTCTTTTGCCTGAATGCCAAGCGTCTGGAGGAAACCTGGCACCATCCCTATGTATTTCAGCGGCAGGGAGAGGGAGACTAGTCAGGATCGCGGGAAATATGAACGGAGAAAAATACATAGAGATCCTTRCTGAAAACCTGCTCCAGAGCGCTCAGGAGGTTCACCTTCCAACAGGACAGCGACTAAGCACACTGTCCTTGAGTGGCCCAGCCAGAGCCCGGACTTGAACCCGGTCGAACATCTTTGGAGAGATCTGATTGAGCTTGAGGGGATCGGCAGAAGAGGATGGGAGAAACTCCAACTACAGGTGTGCCAAGCTTGTAGTGTCATATCCAAGAAGACAAAAGGCTGTAATCACTGCCAAAATGTGCTTCAACAAAGTACTGAGTAAAGGGTCAGAATACTTACGTAAATGCGATAATCGTTTTATTTTATACATTTGCCTAAAATCCTGTTTTTGCTTTGCCATTATGGGGTATTGGGTGTAGATTGATGTGGGGGGGGGGAGCGAATTTAATTCATTTTAGAATAAGGCTGTAACAAAATGTTGAAAAGTGAAGGGGTCCAAATACTATATCATTCCCACCCCTCTGTACATTTCTAAAACATAAGAGGGAGCAGCTAGCGCTAGCACTACCCAAGAAAATTCTGGGCCACTGAAAGCATAAAAAAGGCACAAGAACCACATTGAGCCTAGAAGGATCCGAKCCCATTCAGTGGCCATTTCAACAACCTCAGAGTTGGGGCGTGAGAGGCCACTTCACATTTTCTACACTAGGCCTGCTGGCCTAATTAGACACGTTCACAGAGAATAGCTAACGCTCACCCTTCAACCTGGAAATGGCCTCAAATCACTGCTAATTAGCTGTTAGAATTCTCCACAGTGCCCAGTCAGCCCATTTTTAGTTCCCAATCAGTGGTTGCGGTAGCGTGAACGTCTTTATCTACTCATTCTGTAAAGATTCTCCGTCATCTGCCTCCTTTCCGAGTTTACCATCACAGATTAAATCAAATTGTGACCCCGCTGACCTTCTACACAGCTTCTCCAGACCGGARGAATTTTCAAAAATGAGTCCCAGGAACGAGACAGCTTGTTTTCCTTCTCTGCTCCTTTTTTGGCCTCAAACTGTGTCAGCCTGTTTGGATCTGAGCCAATGGTGATGTTAAGACAAAACTAATGAGCCCTCCCAAAAAAACTGAGAAGCAGTCACGGCGAGGTTGAGTGTGTTCGGTTGCACATGTGGTTTWCGGTGACAAAAACGTGGCATGAATCAAGATGGGCTCTTCTGATTCTCTTTGAGAGAAAAATAGTTCACAAAAAGCCTTTACATGGAGCCAGACTGGCAGAGTAGAATCTGACCCTGGTTAGAGAACCGAGTCAGTGTTGAGACCCACAAAATTCTTCACCTCAGGCGTCTGCAAGGTCACTAGGTCTTTACTCTACCCKCTGTCCCAAACATAAAGGCCTACTGTGAGTTGCCGGTAACGCATTCAGAACACTGCTACAATGTTCTGTTTAATGTGCAAACTGGAGAGCGGACAGATGTTGGMGCGTGAGATTGAATAACCATTGGGTGGTTTCCCCTCACAGCACACCTGAATGCTCGCTGACGCGGTTAACCTTTTAAAATGCAGAGCGAATAATGAGCGTTAGAAAGGCGTTTTCCCTTTCAGGAGGGGCCTGGCTGGTTTTAAGCGTGTGTAGTTGGGAGGGGGGTGTGAGAGAGTTGCAGGCAGACAGGGACAGGAAAGAGCCAAAGGATGATTGATCTGAAGGTTGGGAGAGTTAAAAAAGCTCCGGGGACAGGGGTGTCACCATCCTCATCTATCCAGCTCTGCATAGCATTGCAGGTGGAGGCGCTGTTTTGAGGCGCGTAAAGGAAAATAGAGGGCAGCAGAGGCAAAGGTATACAGATCCTGCTTGGGAGGGTGTGTGTGCATGTGTGGGAGAGGAAAACGAAGTATGCCTAGTGTGTGTGTGCGCGCCCAAGAGCGGAGGCAAACAGAATGTAAAATTCTGGGCGGGCGGGCACACCTCAGGAATCCTGCTGGCACAGCTTTCGTCATACCACAGCAGGCTGTTACTAAAAATGTCCTAATGGCCACAAGGAAGCAGATGCATGTACGCCACTGCATTAGTCAACATAATAAGGCTATTATAAATATGACTTACTTACAAATCACTCCATACAACCAGTGTTGTTGTGAGTTGGAACTTGGTCACACTAAAGTTACAGAAAGTGGGTGTCTACTGGCTGCTACTATCTAGCAGTGGGTCAACTATGAAAGCACTCAGTTTCCTGAATGAATGTTTCATATGCCAGGCTGAAGGGACTACATGTTTGATGTCCTTGTGACCGTAGCGCCGTCACAATAAATGCTCTCGAGTGGGCACTCCTCACATTCCCCCGTCTCCTCAAACAATCAGGACAGGAGATGCAGAGTGTGGGGGAAATCTCAGAGAGGCAATGGGCTGCCCAATTCCTGGGAGAAATATGGCCTGGATTACAAGCGCTGCGGACAAGGAGTGAAGGTTTCCCTCTTTACCGTCACACACAGTCTATCAGCAAAAGCCACTCAATAAAACAGCTCTATCCACAGGAATCAGATTCAATCAATAAGACCTATTTGTGAAATCAGTGGAGCAGTAATAGCTAGCAGAGGGGARGGGTGGTGGTGGGGGAAGCAGAGGTTATCCCTCTGTCTACCTGACAGCCCTACGGATGAGGTCACACGAGGCATCAGGAATCAAACTCGTGCTCAGTCTGACAGAAACCGAGAGAGTGACAGAGGTATCATAATGTTTGGAGGGCCACACCCTTGCCCCCTCCCTCAGATAAAGAGCAAGCTGTCCTGACTTCGGCGCTAGCGCATGTCTGCGGTGCCGACGCGAAAATGTTTGCTGAAGTCTGGCAGGGGCCCCTGCTTTTGTGACAGAGGAGAGGGGGAGCGAGAGAGAGACAGGGAATGTAGGGAGAACAATCCCCAGTGGCCTGACACACTGTTTCCTCTGTTTTTCTTCACTGGTCTATGCTGCCAGTCATAACAAGAGGGGAGAGGCTGGGCGCAGGTCAGGTTGCTTTCCAAACGACTCTTACCACAGAGACTGGTCGGCACGGCCATGAGACAGAGAATGTTAGGGGTGAGGAATGAAAGGGAAAATAAAGTAGAGGAATGGTAAAGGGTGTGGTAAAAGACTGATGACTTCACGTTGAGCAACAAGGGGGTGGGGTGCTTGAATACAAGCAGCTGTTTTTTCTCATACTCTCCTCCCTTAGTTTTCCTCCTAAACTAACATCTGGAGAAAAGTGATTACCCGCCACCGTGCCAAGACTTATCAAGAACTCACCAGGGAGAGAGCGAGGGAGGATGTGAAAATTACATGTTAAAAGTTGAACACCCAAAAAGTAACTACACTGAACAAAAAATAAACATGCAACAATTTCAAAGATTTTACTGAGTTACAGTTCATAAGGAAATCAGTCAATTAAAATAAATTAACTAGGCACTAAACTATAGATTTGACATGACTGGGAACACAGACATGCATCTGTTGGTCACAGGGCATGGATCAGAAAACCATTCAGTATCTGGTGTGCAGCACAACTAGGGCTGTGAMGGTCATGACATTTTGTCAGCCGGTGATCGGCAGTTAATTGAATGCGTCTCACGGTAATTGACCGTTAACACATTTAGCATCTCTGTGGGCTACACTAGTTCAAKTAGCAGGCAAGCGTCGCGAATAAATACCGTGGCATAATGTATGTTATAGTAAGAACAATACAATTGAACATAGCTGTTTTTCGCCAAATGATTTGAGTGGCCACATGCGGCTTAAGAAACAGGTCCTCCTATATGCGATTGTACAGTTATTTACGCAACTTTAGTTGTGATAAACGTTAGAATATTAGAAATCAAAATATATATAAGGCTATGATGCAATATATAAATATAAGGCTATGATGCAACGAATAATGATTTGAAAAAAGTTGCATGAGAAGGGAAGCGCTCTGCTCCGTTTCTTGCGCAGGCTGCACACACTTCAGTCTCATTCCCAATTTGACAAGGACTTGATTATATTCTCACGCAGTATTCCCAATTTAATCTSGTCTTTACATATAGCCTGCTAACGTGTTAATTAAAAAAAAAATATATATATTTTTTATATTTTTTAGAATGGCACAAAATTGTTGGTTTACATAATCCCATAGCCTGCACTGGAATAGCGAATRGAGGTTCCGTGCAGTAACTTGTTTTAAATGCCAGGTAGGCTACACAGTTTTTAAAGAGGATGTGCTTCATTTTTAAGAATTGAACAATAAATATAGCGTCATGAGAAAGCCGGGATCCTCTTTTAAATAGTGGCAAGTAAAACACTGTTCTCACATACGATTGTGCAATGACTTGGCTTATAAGAACACGTTTCACTAGGCTTTGTAGGCCAGGATTTCCCAAACTCGGCCCTGGGGCCCACCCTGGGTGCACTTTGCGTTGCCTTAGCATTACACAGCGGATTCAAATAACCAATTCATCAAGCTTTGATTATTTGAGTCCGCTGTGTAGTGCTCGGGCAAAAAACTAAATGTGCAGTTTGGGGAACCCTGCTGTAGGCTATGGGCTCTCCAACCATGTTCCAGGGGTCTTGGGCCTACAGGCTACACTGAGTTATTTGGCCACTTTAGTTGTGATGCAAAACATATCGGCATATCATTTGAAAATGTTGCAAAGAAAAATGCACGCGCTATGCATCATTCACAAGTGAYTATGTTCACACCATTCAGACGATTTTCTATTTAATCTAGTCTTTATCGGTGCTAAATTTGAGCCAGATCCTCCCGGAACAGGACCTGACACCTCTCCAGAGTTGGACTTTCGTTCAGACCCTATTTGGCCAGATCCGGTACCTCATGGCATGAAAAATATTCACTTTTTACAATATAGAATTCCTAATAAAATCGATTAAAGTTCCTTTGACTTGCCTCTTTGTGCCGTAGGAGGAAGTGCTAACAATATAACATTGGTTCATAAGCACATGATTACTGCAWACAATAGCTGTAGGATCAACAGAGGCATTCAGGGAAGTTAGCRGGGGACATWAATTAAGTTACTTACATTGTGTCTGCCAACACCCCTGGGATAATGTACATTTGCTGCAGCATTATGACAACTCMGCAACAAMTGGTACAGATTAACTGAGCAGGTCTTGGTGATCTTAAATATTTAGCAAACTCCATGACCGTAGCTAAAGGAAGAGGCTATATTAGCCTACAAATGCACGCTGGGCCGGACATGCCGAGCTTGTGAAGTGAGCGCTACTGGAGCAGTACTGGAGCGGGCGAGAAGGACAATGATCCAGCCTTTGGGAAACTCGCTAGGCGCTCCAGTCAAATTGGACACTCCGCTCACATACTCTGGTTTGGGAAAAAAACACACGAGACAAGACCCAAATCTAAGTCACAATCATGAAGTTCAGCCCCCTTTACAACTTCCACTTCCAATCAACCAACTACTTACAGACAAGAAACATGAATTTCTTTGAAAGAATAGTAGAGCGCAAGTGCAGTAGTCATTTCAAATCTCTCCGCACTTTTCGAAGGCAACTTTCTTTTGTTTTCAGTCTGGAGAATCAGCAGCAGCCTCCACCAAGCACTATTCATCTCCCAGTAGACTTAAAAATGCAATCTCCTGCAACACTACACAAGCCTGTCTAAACCAAACCCTCCCTTCACTCCCAGAAAGCTCCCTCACTTAAGACATGTCAGTTAACTAGCCTAGCGCTATCCTCATTAGCCATGCTAAACCCCCTCACAGACATCAGCGTCGACCCAAACCAGCCACAGTCAGATTAGGAACTCAGAGGTGTTCCGCCCCTCCGCTGACAATGCAGACTCCAGTCACATATTTTGTCATAGGTTACAGTGGTGACTAACTTTGTAGGGAAAGTTGTGGTGGAGTAGCATTAGCATAGCAGGCCCTGACACTGTGCTGGCTGGCTGTATGGGGCTTATTAGGAGCTTTTATTGGGCCCGAGTGGGCAGCCTTGGTGCTCAACAGTAGCCCTATCAATATTCTGCCGTGCTCAGGGCTGCCAGAAAGACAGCGGGTCATTACCGAGGAAGAATTTGAGGCGAGAAAATGTGTTTTTCCTCCTTACTGTCCTTCCTAAACACACGAGACAGCATTTCTCACATGGTCTCTGCCACTAGCAACACTCCCAATGTGAGTACCATTAAAGTACACACTGGATAGGAAACTAAAATTTGGCTACATCCGAGTACACAGCACGCGTTAAAAGGGAACGTATTAAAAAGCTAAATTATATATATATAAAAGAAAAAAAATTAAAACAGATTTAATAAGGGGCAATTGAATGTATACATTGTGTATTTGCCTGTGCTAGCCTTGACAAACAAGATATTACTGTCTAACAGCAGGATGTATTGAAAAAATTAATCTAAAAACAAGAACAGAGCGAACATTAAAGCGATCTACAGTTYTCACTGGCATAACATGCTGTAAACCCCCTAGAGACAGCTGGCAGAGTATGATTCTCACTCTTCCCATTAACAGGCGTTGTATTGTTCTGTCCCTGTGATCCTTTAATGCTGTCCAATCAAGCACGGACTGTCTTGAAGGGATTTGGCCAAGGCTGATTTGGGGAGGTTTAAATAATGTCGGATTTGCATCAGATTCCGAGATTGAGTCAAAGCTGATCAGAGCCCTCCCCTAACCCTCAACCCCACCCCCATGACAGGCTTCTGCCCTCTGGACTGGGGAAGATGCGATGCTTCAGTGGGGGGAATTTTGATGGTGGATCGGGGTGAACAGTGGTCACATGACAAGGGTGGAAAAGACATCAGCAACTGTTTGATCTGTAGGGCTGAGCCTCGACCATGAGCCGAAGGGGATCAGCTGGAAGCACACGGTTCAGCCGGGAGGCTGGTTGCCAGGCAAAAMCCCCCCATCAAAGGAATGACCCAGGAACGAACCTCCGAGGCAGGGATCCCTCAGCAGTCAAAGACAAGGGGGAAGGCTGTGAGTCAATGTATTGAACATTACCACAATCAGTCACTGTTTCAATGGCTGATGTTAATGTTTACACTGGATTTTCCTCCTGAAATACTAAGAGTCACTCAGACAAAAATAGATTGTGTAAAACAAGCTTATAAGACAACGGGAAGCGGAACACTTGGTTTATTACCCCCGAGGAGCGGCATTTGCAGAATTTATTACGCAGTCACAATACCAAGCCAAATTTTCAAATGGGCAGCGCAACAGGATGCATTGCCAGGCATCGATATGAAAGAGGGGGAGAGRGAGCGAGACTGAAGGGGAGGATGAGAGGGACTGAGCTGGGAAGCTGCATGGGGTTGAAGTGGTTGTGACGCGTTAGCTGGCAAAATGAGGCGTCACGTATGGTGGCTGAAATTTTAAAAAAGGTGGCTCGGGGGCCTCCAAACACTGAGCAATACACATTCCCATTTTCCCTACTTAAACACTGGGACAGAGATGAAAGAAGTTCGATCTCCCCCTTTCTCTGTTGAGCCAGGTCTGAGGGCAACCCCCAGCTGCCTGAGCCTGGCCCTAGCAGTCCCCAGGCCGGGCCAGAGCCGTGTGAACGGATAATTACCACTCACACCCCAATGTGTGTCTGTGTGTAGGGCCCAGAGAGAGGGGGGGGGGGGCATACTGTACCCGGCAGCAGCAGCTCAAACAGCAGCTTCACACTCTATCATTTCCTACTTCTCCAACTAAAAGGATTAGGGGGACCTTCAAACAGAGGGTGATTGGCCAGAAGACCGCAGGGGCCACATTCTGGAGAACCACAACGGATGAATGCCTCTAGGAGACGGGGGAACACACCAAACCCTGCAACCCACCCCCAAAGGATGTGATATGCAATCAGATTGATTATGAAAGCCTTATTTTTTTAGGTGAATGGGGTTCATGTGGGACCAAACTTCTCACTAGACCTAAATGCAAAGGCCACGGTTGGTGACCTGTAGACAAATTGGGCGGGTGCATGCTAACTTTCCAAAGTTGCAGTTTGTGATTTTTTACACCGTTTCCATCAGACTAGGGACTGAGCCTTTCAGTCACTTTCAAGCCTTTCCAGTTGGCTCGGCGGCAGCACCGCCTCTCGCCTAATTGACTACCGAGCTGCCTTTTCACTGCACTCCCCATCCCTCAGTTTTAGCAGGTTGGTGGAACGCTCACATGAAAGACACCGCAAAGCCACGTTATTATTGCRATATGAATCTTTCCCCAACGTKGCATTCTTTCCTMCCTCCCTTTCACTCTCGCAGAGTTCGTGACCAGAATCCCAACAATGCGGGAACAGCGGGGAGGGTGGAAATGAAGGCTGCTCTGTCTCTTCCATTGCATAAATGTCTCAGATTCCTGGCTCAATCATGTAAATACCAGCGGCTCCTCAAACACCTTCTGTCTGCAGTTTAGAAAATCTCCAGTAAGAGAAGGAACCATCACAACACTGATACTGGTAGAAAAACGGGTTATGCGCATAACTGACGCATCAGATCTAATTTCAAAAATCAGAATTAAAATCTGGCCTGCGTCAAACAATAATGCAGTGCACATTTCCAATTTGGCCATTATCGGAATAATTGGGGACAGAAAAAAATAGACACCACTAGCCTATCAAAAAAAAATAAACAGACTCCGCTGCTTACTAGAACAAGCCCTCTCCGGATACCGCAAGGAAAATTTGGCTGTTAGTCGCAGAACCATCGCCAAAACAGTGAACCCTATGACCTCACCACCGCACCATATGCAAATGTCTGGGTCAATGAGACGCATGAGCAAAAGTATGTGGTCACCTGCTCGTCGATCTCATTCCAAAATCATGGGCATTAATATGGAGTTGGTCTCCCCTTTGCTGCTATAACAGMCTCCACTAGTCTGATAAGGCTTTCCATTAAATGTTGGAACAGCGCTGCGAGGACTTGCTTCCATTCAGCCACAAGAGCATTAGTGAGGTCGGGCAATGATGTTGGGCGATTAGGCCTGGCCTACAGTCGCCGATCCAATTCATCCCAAAGGTGTTCGATGGGGTTGAGGTCAGGGCTCTGTAGAGGCCAGTCAAGTTCTTCCACACCGATCTCAAACCATTTCTGTATGGCCCTCGCTTTGTGCTCGGGGGCATTGTCATGCTGAAACAGGAAAGGGGTTTCCCCCAAACTGTTGCCATAAAGTTGGAAGCACAGAATCGCCTAGAATGTCATTTTATGCTGTGGCGTTAAGATTTCCCTTCACTGGTACTAAAGGGGCCTAGACCGAACCATTAAATTATTTCAAAAAGTTTAAGCCCCCAGAACATTATTCCCTCCTCCAGCAAACTATACAGTTGGCACCATACATTGGGGCAGGTAGTGTTCTTCTGGCATCCTCCAAACCCAGATTAGTCCGTCGGACTGCCAGATGGTGCAGCGCAATTTATCACTCCAGAGACCGCATTTCCACTGCTCCAGTCCAATGGGGAGAGCTTTAAACACTCCAGCTGATGCTTGGCATAGCACATGGTGATCTAAGGCTTGTGTGTGGCTGCTCAGCCATGGAATCCCACTTCATGAAGTTGCCGACAAACAGTTTTTGTGCTGACGTTGCTCTCAGAGGCAGTTTGAACTCGGTAGCAACCGAGGACAGACGATTTTTATGAGCTGCGTGCTTCAATAATTGGCGGTGATGTTCTGAGCTTCTGTGGCCTATCACTTCATGGTTGAGCTGTTGTTGCTTCTAGAGGTTCACGCTCCACAATAACAGCACTTACAGTTGACCGGGGCCGATCAAGCAGGGCAGAAATGTTATAAACTGACTTGGAAAGGTGGCATCTTGTCACAAATTGAAAGTCACAGCTCTTCACACGTTCACACATTCTGTCAATGTTTGTCTATGGAGATGGCATGGCTGTGTGAATCCAAATACTTGCGATATGAAACAAGTTGCATAGCGTTAGTAATGGTATCCATGCTCCAATAAGGTTAGAGAAAGGTTGCGCTAAATTCCATATGGAAATCAAATTKAACCCTAACCGATAAAAGGGTTCATACAAATCGTCTAGGGCCTYGTGTGGTATCAAAGGTGTGATGAACTGAAAGCTGAAGTGTCTGGGCCACAGAGACAATGTACTTTAATGGAGGATACAGTGGTGAAAGGCAGGCGTTTTAAACCCCAGAGAGAGTGATGGAACATTGAGTGAACAAGCAGGCATGTTTGCCAGCCAAGATAAGTGCCATTAAAACCAAAGCACAGTAAACAAACAAAGAGAAGTCTGTCGTTATAAATTATGCATAGAAATTGTAAAAATGTTATCCTGGCACCCTAGCTAACGTGATAAAATGGAGCTGCACGGGAATAAATATATTTCTCTATGATCCGCTTGGAGAGGCAATCCTAATTAAGGTTGGAAAAAATACATGTGCACATTTTAGAGAAAGGAGCACACCATATGCTACTCCCCTATTTTGGTTTAGACCAATGATCAACTGGTCGATCTTCAAAGCATTCCTAGTCAATCGCCATTTTCCCCCTATTATTTGTATGTCTCGTGCTGTTGGTGCTAGGTGCACCAGATTCAGCTGTCCTGCGCACCGGGCCGGGTAGGCGAAGTGTTCCCATTTTGAACCATTTCATGTGTCTGAAGGTACAAACTGACTTCCYGGTGGGCCCGGAGAGCAAATCAAGTGCACTATAGGCCTACCGCTGGCCAATCGGATGGCATAGACTACCGTGTCTGCAGTAACATATCAGGGGTAAAAAGCAAGCTACAGCAAAATTGATACTGAGATATCAACTTTTAAAACAATGACTAGAGACTTAAAATACAGCAGAGATCTGCTGTTTTTATGAGTTCATGTTTTATTCAACACTTAAGCCATAAAATGCACGTTCTTCCACTCACGCTACAACCAGCACTGCACTTGTAATGAATAAGTAAGAAAGTGTATTGATAGGCTTGTGTTATGATTATTTAGCGACTTGGGTCATTTTTAATAGAGGAATATTTCACTGAATTTGTGCACGAGGCAGAAATAATGCGGTGCGACTAGTTTCGAAATCAGCTGGACGACTGTCCCTTTTT
The DNA here is from genome assembly GCF_002910315.2 of Salvelinus sp. IW2-2015. NCBI lineage: Eukaryota > Metazoa > Chordata > Actinopteri > Salmoniformes > Salmonidae > Salvelinus > Salvelinus sp. IW2-2015. Next base: position 2,266,097 of record NW_019942514.1, read on the forward strand.
GGTCAGTGTCAGCGGAGGAAAGGGAGAGCAGCGGGATGTTGAGGCAGACCCACACTCAGCCCCTCTCAATCCGCTGACCATTAGATGCAGGCACCATCAGCCCAGTAATATAAAAATGATTTAAAACGTATGCTCACTCAGCTGTGCCTCAAGTAATACAACGGATTTAATATCGGTGTGATCATATGGTCTAGTTTAAAATGTAAACTAAACTTAGCTTGAATTGGTAGGGCAATTCAAACAAAGCCAAGATGCAGTGGTAATGTATTAGGACTATAGCCTACTGCACAAAACKCATTGCTACAGTACTTTTTACCAGGTTAACGTTGCACAGGCTGAGCGGTACTGATCTTGAGTTAAAAAAGGTTGGTGACCACTGATTTAGACSTACAGAAGGGAGGTTGTGTCTATTCTGTAGTGATAAATGCTGCACATTCGTGCTAAGCAAAGAGATTATCAACACAGTTTCTCCCTCTTCCCTGCCATCTACCAATCCCAGTGCATGGAATCAGAGGGCCAGGTAAMGTGTGGACAGAATCCCTGGCTAATCGGGGAACGCATTTTTCACTCTGCTCTCTGCTGGTGTGAAGAGACGCCAAACAGGGGCCTTGAGCCGGCGTCCATCGTGCGTTTGAAGTCTCTGCCAGCAAGCAACGGATTAGCATCTAGTCCAGAAATAGGCCCTTTCAATTGTCATTTCCTTTTTAGTTTGCTTTAGGGCTGCAGTGCCAGAAATCTCTGTAATAAGGATGGGCACAGAGTGAGAGTTGAACAGCTGCTGGGGAGAAATGGCAGAGCCCACTGGGGAAATGAGAGATTTAAAGGGTAACAACTCTCACCTGATGTGATTGACCACTGTTTACCATTACTCCTGCATGTTACTCAAGAAACTAATCAGATCCACAGTCATTGATATTGGCAGACTTGTCAAAAGGGGCCAGCGGTTTCCTCTGGTTAAAATGGAAAACAATCCATTCCTATTACCCTAGCGGTTAGAGTTAATTAACGAGGATGTTTCATACTTCAAACAGCCACTTAATGGAATGCGCTTAATCTCAAGATGCCAGGTGTGGCACGGTGAGTCTCGAATTGCTAACTAGGACTAGTGAGCAGGGTGCAAGAACCGATAACCTGCTGGAACCAGCAGGATGATAACAGGATCCAGAGGGTCAGTGGAGGAGAGGGCAGGCCCTTGCCCAGGGCAGCTCTGTCCAGTCACAGCCCGTTTGAAGCTGCCACATTCAGACTCACTTAAAAACACACTGCCAAGAGACAAACAAGAGCAGAGGAGCCTTTGCGTTCTAAAGCAGAGGTCAACGGGTGGAGCGGGTAGAAGGGAAGAGGGCGACTGGAATTGGAGGTCTAACCGACCAGGTTTTAACTGGTTTCTGAGTAACCTCCTAGGACTCACAAGAGGTTCATTTCATCCAATCCAAAACACTTAATTACCTTGATTATGATATTAAGAGCCTTGGTGGACGGTACGCCAGGTGGATTTGAAAATCTACTCGGCGATAGAGCTTTAAGCCCCACTTGAGACAGCTACACTGTGTCCATCGATACAAGATGTTGCCATGGGCAGACCTGGAGGAAACACATTTAGCTGCTTCCTTCGGTCAGGCGAATATCTTGTCAGCCACTGAGTGGAGGGGGTGGAACTAGAACGCTCTCATTTCCCATGATCCCTTTTCTCCAAGCCCTGAGGCGGCGGTTTGAGTCTGAGTCGGAGTGACACGCCGCTCTAAAACTGGGGTGGTTTTGACCTGTGCTCCAGCCAGTTACCAGGAGAGGCCAGGCGGGTACATTACTGGGCCTTCTCAAACCATTATAGTTMCAAACACACAAATAAACACCAATAGACTATGCGTACCGCATGAATGCCAGCCGCCAAGTCCTTGCGGGCTACATCCCATACAAGGCAGGGAATTATTTGTATTTTAAACAAAAGACAATACGGTAGTCTTATATGCAAGTAAACATCCTTAATAGGAGAGGCACCGTGGGTTGGAAACAGSCAGATGGCATTTGATACTCATTTGTGATACAATGGCTAATGTGGAGGTGCGAAAAATGATGCACTAGTAGGAAGAAAAGGTGTTTATTCGATCACGGAGAACTGGGCTGGCCGTGAACAGGCTCCACTAGGCCGACCTGTGCTGCGTGTTCCTGGCCGAGCTGCTGGAGGCGAGAACTTGGCGGACGTGGCACACGACAACCCGCTGACCACACCGCCTGGCGTACATTACGGACCATCTGTCACCCAAGCAATATGTCCCCGATWTTTCCTCAGTGGAAAGACTGAAGGCAGACTAAGCGAGAGGGAGGTCTCAAATCTGGCACTGCAGTCTGGAGCTAGTGCAAGTGTGCAATTCTGAGTCTCCTACTGTGAAAAGAAACTGCAGAAGCATGCTATCATGCAAGACAACATGGTGTCTGAAGATGGCAGTTAACAATAAAGATAATCTGACAAATATATCAGTTACAAATCTCAGGCCGAAATAATGTACAAAGCCAAAAGACCAACAAAGAGGGGGACAGAGAAAAAAAGACAGCGAGAAGACAGTCACTGCCATGAAGCAAATGTAGAATAAGGTTGGGGCTGMTCTGTTCAAGTTGCTAATAGTCACTTTGGTCAGGGAGYGACRCCGCAAGYTTTGTGGGGGCGCAGTGCATTGTCTCCCTCTCCTCTACTCCTCCTTTCCTGGCCTTTCATGGTTTTCCAGAGGATCCAGGAGGACAGGGGAGAGAGTGCAGCCGACTGACTCTTAAAAAACTTGTGCCTCCGAGCAGCGGCAGAATTGAAACAAAACAACGAGGCTCTAACAATGATGGCAGCTAACCGCGCCTACGCAATGGATTGAACTTCCCTGAGCTCCCAAGTMACAACTTCAATGAAAACTCCTAACCCTCTCGTGCTTTATCTCAAATGCCCGAGGACAAGGGTCCTCACAACAAACAGACAAATAAACTAAAATGCAAATGAGGATGCAAATGACTATCCCAGACGCTTCCCTTCAAGCTCAAAGACACTGAACAATGCAGTGCAATGTGCTAACAAGAGTAGCTCATTTCTCTCTTAATACCATACAAGTAGGTAGGGCAGCGAGGGTTGCCTACAGTAGCACCGGCTTTGAGGTATGATAAACAAATGACATACTAGCAAATGCATTTCTTTCTGGGAAAATTATCTGTGTTGTGCTAAGCGCGTCTATGAAGAGAARCCCTTCAAATAGACGCCAGCGGTTCGGGGAGCCAATGAGGATTAATTAGACCCATAAAAGTCCAGCAGACAGCTCTGTCAATCACTCAACCCGCCGCCTGTGCCACAGTGTCACCTTGGCTTCCATCATCTGCCAACCCTTCCTTCCCAGTAAAAGAGGATCTACAATAGATCTAAATGAGCTGCCTGTCAACCAACACAGTAAACACCACCACTGCTATTTGCGAGTGGCTAAGGGGAAGGGATGTTGGTTTGTACTGTATGATGGGGTTGATAGCACAAAAAAGAAAGAAAAAAAAGTTTCCTGCAAAGTATCAGGTTATTAACAGATGTGAAAAGGTCATTACTGTGCTGGAAAGAATCCGAGAAGCTACCGATTCTCTCCCTCCATCTCGGTCTCTGGAATATTCAGACCAACATGGGCTCCTGGATTCAATTAGCAAGAAGTCGTTTAGACTCATGTCCCACAGCCATCGTTACTACCGGAGATTAACCAAGCGTGTTGTCAGTGGCACCAAAGTAATCGACACGTGGTTTTGGCCTTTGCCGCAGCTTAGACTCACGCAATACTCAAAAAGCCCAGGGACCATCTTCAGGTGGACGATGGCCAATTCATCTTCAGGTTTGTGTGGCCAATTCTGAACACACAAAAACAGGAAAATGACACTATGCGGCCCTACCTCTGCGGTATTAAGCTACATGAAGGCCCTGCTGAAAGAAACAAACTGGGGGGGGGGGGGGTAACTAAAATAGACCATTGTAGTCAAAAATCACCAGTCTAGAAATAGACAAGCTCAGCTTTAGCCCAAAAATGTGTAATCCTTGCCGTCCCTGAGCGGTAAAAAAATAACCTCTGCTAATATCCATACTGTGGAGSTGATTTTCCATGGGACATTACGTGCGTGGGTCTTACCATGGGAGGCAGATGGCCAGAGTGATGGGGGACCGGGAGAGACATTAATTGATCGTCACGGTCGGGCATCTGAGCAGACGATTTGAGAGCGAAGCCTCTCGTCTTTTACAGCGAGGGCACAGCGAGGAGAGGGTCGTTAGGGGGCTGAGCGCCATCCATCAATTAAGCAAACAAATATAACAGTCAAGTAAAGCAAACTGATAAAATTAGGCCATTACATGGCAGTAGCTTAATGTGAATGTTAATGCATGCATTCTTCTGTACTGCCCTCCAATTCAAACCACAGGTTTTCAATGGGGTTCAAGTCCAGACACCGAGATTGCCATTGCAAAATGCTGATTTTGCAGTCAATTAACCATTTCTTTGTGGATTTTGATGTGCTCTGGGTTATTTTGCTGGAAAATCCACATGCAGCCAACTGTCAGCCTCCTGGGCTGGCACAAGTCTAGCACATCCGCTCTGAGTGCAGAGGCATCTGCGGTCCTGCCCKCGATCGCACTCTGAACCCTCAGCAGATACAACCTCAGACGTACTGGCATCTCGCTATAAATCTTTAACCTGAACATGAGTTGGCAGCCAGCGGGCGACAATGTTTAAAGACCACTCCGCGAGAAAACACCACGACCAATAAATCCTGCACAATGCATTCGTATAAAACCAAAACTTGTGTAAGTGCAACCCAATTAGAATGCATTGGATTGCGGGCCCTGTGTTGAACCTGCTGAGGACAGATCTAAAAGGGGCTGCAGGGTCAATCCGACATCTGCATTGGCCGTGCAGCATTTACGGTGATACCTCTGCAGAAATCAGCAGTTGTCAAGGGGAGGAAGTTWGTTTATACAGGACCTCCCACCCTCAACCATGGTTACAAAATTGGAGGCGCGCGAGGCGGAACGGAGCATGAGCCGGCCTCTGCAGTTGCGTCACACCCTCCATACAAAGCCTCCGACCACATTTGCGGATCAAGCAAAAATTGGCTTTAGGTGTTCTCAGCGAATGGAGAATCTGTTTCTCTGATCTCTTTTGGGCAACACGGTTTTGATCATCCCCTGCCCGCTGTTAGGTACTCACGCCAACCTTCATCCCGAGTGCCAATTAATCTTTTAAAATCGGTCACTGGGGCAGGAGGATCACATAGTGATTCTAACCAGGTAACCTTCGACTAGGGTGGCACACGGGAAATAGTGCTGATGCTCTGCAGGGTTAGCAAGTGCAGCAGGGCTATGCTGGAGGCAGTGTTTAGTGTTTAGGGCCTTATTACCCAGTAGTCATGACATGAGAGCAAGGCTCTGTGGCACTTCAGCATCAATATGGGGTAGAGACGAGGGGGGGGGCTGGATCAGTGGTATAAATCCACACTTGAAAGAGCAGCTCAATGAAGCTCTACCTCCCATCGTTTGTAGTCTCATCGCCTCAGAGTTTGCGGAATGTTGAAAAGTTTCCAGGACCAGGGAGCTGCCGCAAGGCAGAATCACTGAACCTTTGCCACTTCCCATCAGCACCCTCTCCTTGCCATTAGGCAAGGTATCTGGCACGTGGGGTGGTCTAGAGACAAGGGGAGATAAGAGACATACACCCGTAACACATTTTCAATACCAGCCAACAAAATCAACTAGAAGTGGGGTTTGGATACCATTTAAAAGTAAAACTACCATTAAAAAACCTAGCATACATTTCACCACTGTCACAAGACAAGGCTAAAATAGCTATTGGCCATAGGTCAAACTGACAACTGTGGTCTGCGTCTCATCCTTTGTCAGGACCCCAACCCGRCCTGATGTGGAGCGAAAAGCTTTTCCTTAAAAGAGGAAGTCGAAAAGATAGTGACCCCATTTGTTTCCCAAGCGATTTAATAAAGACAATTTCACACTGTCAAATGTGGAGAAGTTGCCGTTCATTAAAAAGTGAGTCACTGGATTGAGATTGCCATAGCTTTAATCCAATTAAGTTTAGCACGATAAAGGGCATTTACTGCCAGCCAAGGATGCCCACCCACCCAGTGACAACAGAGAGGAGAGAGCGAGCCCCTGGGGGACTTCATGGGGAGATAAACCCCAATGAGCCTGGGAAACCAGAAAGGGCTATAAAACCTGCTACTACAACTTTGTACGCTTACGCATGAGAGCATAACGTAGGACACATTTCTGTAGAATCATATTTCTGGTGACACTCAGCTAGACTATAAAGCGTGGCTCTTCGCGGCCGATGACTTGAGGGGAAGTGAGGGGTGAGCAGCGCATACAGGTGTTTATTAATCTGCCTCAAACTCTGGCTGACAGTGACTTATGCTGCATCACAGTCAGTGCCGTCACTCGCCGCAATAACATCTGGTGGCGTACGCYGGGGAGAGAGGTTTAAAATTCCCTTCGAAACAGAAACAGTGACAAATGGAGGATAAAGGATTAATCTCAAAACAAGGGAGAAAGTTAGAGCCGAGGCTTTATTCGCCGTTGCCATTTTGGACTGAAGCGATTCAAGTGATGCCAGCGCTCTGGTAGAGAGTGCAATCAAACTGCACCAGAGGGCCCCTGCGTGGTGGCGTGTCCATCCTCTGAAATAAACCTGATTACGATTGAGCAGGCCAGGCATGCTCAGTCTTGGCCCAGTTTCAGGGGGTCAGCGCCCCAGCCACCTCGCCTCCTGACCGGGGGAAAGCTGTCCGGCCGGTCTGTTCACCACAGGCAACCAGGCACTGTGGCCACGCAGTCCCCACCCCCCTGATGGCAATKTCCGGACACATGGGAGGAAGTGAACACGGGGAAATATGGTGCTCACACTCACAGGTCACTTACTGCGGTCTGTTTTTACCACTGGTTTGAGATTAAGTGACACGCCTTGTTCTAGTCATATCCAGGCAAACCAGCTATAAAGACACGCTTCAGTTTGTTCTAAGTTTATGTTTGCACCTACCCCATTGTAATACAGACCATATATACAATGAACAAATATAAAAAAGCAACATGTAAATTGGTTGTCCCATGTTATTTTTGCTCCAATTTTGCACACAAATTGTTTACAATTGTTTAGTGAGCATTTCTTTGCCAAGATCATCCATCCACCTGACTCGTGTGGCATATCAAGAAGCTGATTAAAACAGCATGATCATTACGGGTGAACCTTGTGCTGGGTTTGATAAAAGGCCACTAAAATGTGCAATTTTGTCACAACTATGCCACAGACGCCTCAAGTTGAAGGAGCGTGCAATTGTTAACCACAAGAATATCCACCAGCGCTGTTGCCTTAGAATTTAATGTTAATTTCTCTACCAAAAGCCACCTCAAGTCATTTTAGAGGATTTGGCAGYATGTCCAAACGGCTTCTCAACAGCAGAGCACGTATAACCACACAAGACCTCCACAYCTGGCATCTTCACCTGCAGAATCGTCTGAGACCAGCCACACGGATAGCGGATGAAACTGCGGGTTTGCACAATCTTAGAATTTCTGCACAAACGGTCAGAAACCGTTTCAAGGGAAGCTCATCTGCATGCTCACCAGAGTCTTAACCGGACTGCAGTTCGACATTTGCTCTGCCAAATTGGCTGTTGATCATTSCTAGACAACCATTTTTCAGGTCTTGCCATAGATTTAAGTCAAAAGTGTAACTCGGCCACTCAGGAACATTAACCATCTTCTTGGTAAGCAACTCCRGTGTATATTTGGCCTTGTGTTTTAGGTTATTGTCCTGCTGAAAAAGTGAATTCAACTCCTCCCAGTGTCTGGTGGAACACAGACAAATGTTTTCCTCCCAGATTTTGCCTGTGCTTAGCTTCATTCCGTTTATTTTTTAGCCTGAAACTCCCTAGTCCTTAAAGATTACAAGCCACCACCACGTTTGAAATGGATAGCGGTGGTATTCAGTAATGTGATGCATTTTCTCCAAACATAACACKTTGTGTTGAGGACAAAAAGTGAATTCCTCTGCCACTTTTTTTTCCGCTATTACTTTAGTGCCTTGTTGCAAACCGGATGCACGTCTTCTAACTGTCAATTAGGTTACTATTGCACAGTAACTGCAATGTAGTTACCATCCTCAGGTCTATCAAAGCCAATAAATTCTGTAATGTTTTAAAGTCATCATTGGCATGGTGAAATCCCTGAGCGGTTTACTCTCAGGCAACTGAACTGGGAAGGACGCCTGTATCTTTGTAGTGACTGGGTGTATTGATACACCATCCAAAGTGTAATTCATAACTCTCCATGCTCAAAGGGACATTCAATGTCTGCTTTTACATTTTTTTTTTTACTCATCTACCAATAGGTACCCTTCTTTGAGGCAACTGGAAAATCTCCTTTGTCTTTGAATCAGTGTTTTAAATTCACTACGCAACTGATTTGGGAACTTACTGATAATTGTATGTGTGGAGTACAGATATCAGTATTATATCAGGCAGTAATTCAAAAATCACGTCAAACACTGATTGCTCACCGAGTGAGTCCATGAAACTTATTAAGCACATTACTCCTGAACGTATGTATGCTTGCATTAAAGCGGTTGAATACTTGACAAGACATTTCAGCTTCTAATTAAAAAATGTCAACATAAAAATAAATAGTTTGACATTATGGGGTATTATTTGTAGGCCAGTGGGGGGAAAAAATCTAAATTGAATCCATAAATTCAGGCTGTAACAACAACATGTAGAATAAGTCAAGGGGTGCAAATACTTTCCGAAGGCACTGTATACACATACGAAAATATATTGCATCCTTCCCCTTTGTGCTTTTGGAGAAAGCTAGGCCTATTCAAATCTGGATAAGAGCGTCTGCTAAATGACTTAAATGTAAATGTAAATGTACACACTGACTGTGGGCGGAGGTCAGTCAACTGATTAACCCTCGTGGCAGTACTACTCACCGCGGGCACCAGAAGCTTCTTGACCTCTTCCAAGGCTCTCTTCATCTTGATCTCGGAGCGCGTCTGTGTGTCCTCCACCGTGATCAGGACGTGAAGCTCCTCGTTTAGATGCTCCCAGTTGGGCTTGCCTCTGTTCTGCTCCTCCTGTGAAAAAAAGAAGTGGGAGAGAAGAGCGACATGAGTGGATGTGACAAGCTCGGTTAGAGCGCTGCCGTTTTACATGACATAACAAATTTTGCATGCGTTGAAGAAACAGACATGGCGGGACACTGTAGGCAGCAGCGACATGCCCTTTACAGAAATGTAGCCTTAACTTTGAAAGGACAACCCCCTTTATTTGTTGCCGACAAAAAAAGGGTGACAGCTATCCCTGTAGCAWTTAATAGCCGATGATTATGTASAGTTGAAGTCGGAAGTTTACATACACCTTAGCCAAACACTTACTCAGTTTCACAATTCCTGCCATTTAATCACAGTAAACATTCCCTGTCTTAGGTCAGTTCGGATCACCAATTTATTTTAAGAATGTGAAATGTCAGAATAATAGTTGAGAATGATTTATTTCAGCTTTATTTCTTTCATCACATTCCCAGTGGGTCAGAAGTTTACATGCACTCAATTTGTATTTGGTAGCATTGCCTTTAAATTGTTTAACTTGGGYCAAAGCTTCCCACAATAAGTTGGGTGAATTTTGACCCATTCCTCCTGACAGAGCTGGTGTAACAGTCAGGTTTGTAGGCCTCCTTTTTCAGTTCTGCCCAGACATTTTCTATAGGATTGAGGACAGGGCTTTGTGATGGCCACTCCAATACCTTGGTTGTCCTTAAGCCATTTTGCCACAACTTTGGAAGTATGCTTGGGATCATTGTCCATTTGGAAGACCCATTTGCTACCAAGGTTGAACTTCCTGACTAATGTCTTGAGATGTTGCTTCAATATATCCACCAAATTTTCCTCCCTCCTGATGCCATCTATTTTGTGAAGTGCACCAGTCCCTCCTGCAGCAAAGCACCACCACATGATGCTGCCAAACCCATGCTTCACAGTTGGGATGGTGTTCAACGGCTTGCAAGCGTACCCCTTTTCCCTCCAAACATAACGGTGCTCATTATGGACAAACATGTCTATTTCATCAGACCAAAGGACATTTCTCAAAAAAATCTGATCTTTGTCCCCATGTGCAGTTGCAAACCGTAGTCTGGCTTTATGGCAGTTTTGGAGCAGTGGCTTCTTCCTTGCTGAGCAGCCTTTCAGGTTATGTCGATATTGGACTAATTTTACTGTGGATATTGATACTTTTGTACCCGTTTCCTCCAGCATCTTCACAAGGTCCTTTGCTGTTGTTCTGGGATTGATTTGCACTTTTCACACCAAAGTACGTTCATCTCTAGGAGACAGAACGCATCTCCTTCCTGAGCGGTATGACGGCTGCGTGGTCCCATGGTGTTTATACTTGCATACTATTGTTTGTACAGATGAACGTGGTACCTTCATGCATTTGGAAATTGCTCCCAATTATGAACCAGACTTGGAGGTATACCATTTTTTTCCTGAGGTCTTGCCTGATTTCTTTTGATTTTCCCATGATGTCAAGCAAAGAGGCACTGAGTTTGAAGGTAGGCCTTGAAATACATCCACAGGTACATCACGTCAATTAGCCTATCAGAATCTTCTAAAGCCATAACATCATTTTCTGGAATTTTCCAAGCTGTTTAAAGGCACAATAAACTTACTGTGTGTAAACTTCTGACCCACTGGAATTGTGATAGATTTCACTTAAATTCACTGTCTAAACAATTGTTGGAAAATTACTTGTGTCATGCACAAAGTAGATGTCCTAACAGACTTGCCAAAACTATAGTTTGTTAACAAGAAATTTGTGAAGTGGTTGAAAAACGAGTTAATGACTCCAATCTAAGTSTATGTAAACTTCTGACTTCAACTGTGTGTACGTGCATTGCAGGCGTTAATCTGACCAACCTATCCAAAAGGAGACCTACCATGCTGTCGAAAAAAAAATGTGGGTGTGTTAAAAGGGCCCGAGAGAGCCATACCCCTCTGAAAGGGGGCCGCCAAGCACTTTGAGGTGCTAAATTGAGACGCTGGTGCGCTTCGAAATGTCAGAACTGCCTTTATTCAAAAACCGACGATCAAGTCGTGAGGAGGCCTTCAACAAGGCTAAATAGAGGGCCATTTCAAAGTGCACGCAATGGTGCCCAGTATTAGACTGGCGAGGCTGAGTGGGGAAATGGAATAGGTCAATTCAAAATAGAAGTCTTCAGACCTAGCTCAAAACCCCCGCACACCTAGCATTTTGAGAGAAGGGAGAGTGGAACATGTCGGAGTAAAATGCAAGGCTCTCCATTCTGACACGCTCTCCCCATTACCTGGCTTCTATTGAGACGTTTTCCGACAGCACTGCGCCGCACGGAGGGCTCTTAAAAGCTTTGGGTCACACCACCATGGCAGCTTACTGTTGTGTGTGCTTATATGTAGACAGATCTGAGCTCACCATTTCCTCTGTGGCTAGGAATTGAGGTGCACAATACGATTCAAACAAAGACTAGGCTAACCTCAAACCTCACAAAGCAGACAATACAGCCTTCCGTAGGAATATGAAACACTATAGCTTCAAATCATGTTATGACAAAAGCAGCAGTCTAAGCTCTCAGACCCATCTCTCTCCGAGCTCTACCATAACACAGTTCAGCATCAAAACACCACCGCCAAATCTCCAAGGCATTTAGGTCATGGTACAAGGAAGTGGGAAAAATCTAGCTTCCACCTTTGTTTCCCTCTGACTAAAAAGCTTAAATTAGGCAGTGTGTGTTAATGCCGTGTCGTCAGTTCCCTCCCAACACACACGTTACGTTTTCCCTGGTGCTCCCTCCGATCACTGTTCATTTGTGAACTAGGCATGGTAATTGAGGTGTCTAATTGCTACCCATGCATTGTGAGGCGCGGCGGGAGGTCCACCTGACACTAATATGCGGCCTGGCGCGCGCCGTGCCAAGCCAGAGTCGAGTGGCATGCCGCCGCTTGCCCGCCTCTGCCGAGAGAGACGTTGCCATGACTTTCCCACACAATCATTTGTCTCTCAAACAAACACAGCGGGAAAGTTCAATATTCCTCTCGTGTTCTTCAATTCCACAAGAGAAGGATGGCATACTTTTAACAGGCAGAAGCCAAAATTATTTCACAATGGGCTGTTTACTTGTGGACCTATTTTGCAGGCAGCGTGGAGGCGAGTGAGGAGTTTGTAGAGAAAGACAGGAGCTAACTGTCAGTTGAACCGCCACAAACGCAGAACACCCTGTGGAACTGCGCCTGCCACAAACATAATCGCCCATTTCTGAGCACTGGTCATTTTAAGGAGCGTGTGTGTGACTGCGGCAGAGAGGAGATGGTGAGTAAGTGAACACTACACAGAGAGACAGCCAGAGAGAGCTCCAGTACCGTGGGGATTCACATTCACACCCAAGGAATGGCGGAAGCAAGGAAGGCGGGGAGCGGTGCGGAGTGCCACTCTCCCACTGTGGCTTGCTGTGAGAACAAGGTCACAGTGTCCTCAAGAGGAAAAAGTGACAGCATGACAAACGGGGGAGGAAGAGTGGTGGGACGAGGGGGCAGGGCATGTTTACTRACATCTGAAACCGKCTGAGAGAGAACTGCCAAGTAATCGAGTTGGCCAAAATATTAACGTTAAAAGGTAACGAAAAAAACAATTACTTGCTTGTGTGGTGCCCCGAACCTCAAGCTTAGCGGGGCTAAGCCTGAACTCAATAAATCCTCGACCAAGGTTATACTCTCAACACTGAAAACGCCACATGGAAAAAATGCAACAGAAATAGCTGACCATATGTCCAGTGTAATTTGACCTGCCCCTTGTTTGTTGTATTGGAAGAGGAAAGTTCCACAGCCCTCGACAGGGGTAGCTCACGTGGTTAGCTGGTGCTAGATTTAATCTGGGCGAGTCTACAATTMCTATTTATATCAACACGGTGCCAGAATGCACATTTCACAGCTAAGCGACTGTCTCAAACCAGCTGTCCCTCTCTCGCCCAGTCCCCAAGGGCTCCTCGATGGCACCTCTTAACCATGGGGTGATGCACTTCAGTCGCAAATGCCACCGGGCCAAAAGGGACTTGGAAACAGAGGGCAAGACCGAAGAAAGTAAGGCTAGCTATGCCTGGAACAAAGGAGTTNAACCAGACTTGGAGGTATACCATTTTTTTCCTGAGGTCTTGCCTGATTTCTTTTGATTTTCCCATGATGTCAAGCAAAGAGTCACTGAGTTTGAAGGTAGGCCTTGAAATACATCCACAGGTACACCTCCAATTGACTCAAATCACGTCAATTAGCCTATCAGAATCTTCTAAAGCCATAACATCATTTTCTGGAATTTTCCAAGCTGTTTAAAGGCACAATAAACTTACTGTGTGTAAACTTCTGACCCACTGGAATTGTGATAGAATATTTCACTGTCTGTAAACAATTGTTGGAAAATTACTTGTGTCATGCACAAAGTAGATGTCCTAACAGACTTGCCAAAACTATAGTTTGTTAACAAGAAATTTGTGAAGTGGTTGAAAAACGAGTTAATGACTCCAATCTAAGTSTATGTAAACTTCTGACTTCAACTGTGTGTACGTGCATTGCAGGCGTTAATCTGACCAACCTATCCAAAAGGAGACCTACCATGCTGTCGAAAAAAAAATGTGGGTGTGTTAAAAGGGCCCGAGAGAGCCATACCCCTCTGAAAGGGGGCCGCCAAGCACTTTGAGGTGCTAAATTGAGACGCTGGTGCGCTTCGAAATGTCAGAACTGCCTTTATTCAAAAACCGACGATCAAGTCGTGAGGAGGCCTTCAACAAGGCTAAATAGAGGGCCATTTCAAAGTGCACGCAATGGTGCCCAGTATTAGACTGGCGAGGCTGAGTGGGGAAATGGAATAGGTCAATTCAAAATAGAAGTCTTCAGACCTAGCTCAAAACCCCCGCACACCTAGCATTTTGAGAGAAGGGAGAGTGGAACATGTCGGAGTAAAATGCAAGGCTCTCCATTCTGACACGCTCTCCCCATTACCTGGCTTCTATTGAGACGTTTTCCGACAGCACTGCGCCGCACGGAGGGCTCTTAAAAGCTTTGGGTCACACCACCATGGCAGCTTACTGTTGTGTGTGCTTATATGTAGACAGATCTGAGCTCACCATTTCCTCTGTGGCTAGGAATTGAGGTGCACAATACGATTCAAACAAAGACTAGGCTAACCTCAAACCTCACAAAGCAGACAATACAGCCTTCCGTAGGAATATGAAACACTATAGCTTCAAATCATGTTATGACAAAAGCAGCAGTCTAAGCTCTCAGACCCATCTCTCTCCGAGCTCTACCATAACACAGTTCAGCATCAAAACACCACCGCCAAATCTCCAAGGCATTTAGGTCATGGTACAAGGAAGTGGGAAAAATCTAGCTTCCACCTTTGTTTCCCTCTGACTAAAAAGCTTAAATTAGGCAGTGTGTGTTAATGCCGTGTCGTCAGTTCCCTCCCAACACACACGTTACGTTTTCCCTGGTGCTCCCTCCGATCACTGTTCATTTGTGAACTAGGCATGGTAATTGAGGTGTCTAATTGCTACCCATGCATTGTGAGGCGCGGCGGGAGGTCCACCTGACACTAATATGCGGCCTGGCGCGCGCCGTGCCAAGCCAGAGTCGAGTGGCATGCCGCCGCTTGCCCGCCTCTGCCGAGAGAGACGTTGCCATGACTTTCCCACACAATCATTTGTCTCTCAAACAAACACAGCGGGAAAGTTCAATATTCCTCTCGTGTTCTTCAATTCCACAAGAGAAGGATGGCATACTTTTAACAGGCAGAAGCCAAAATTATTTCACAATGGGCTGTTTACTTGTGGACCTATTTTGCAGGCAGCGTGGAGGCGAGTGAGGAGTTTGTAGAGAAAGACAGGAGCTAACTGTCAGTTGAACCGCCACAAACGCAGAACACCCTGTGGAACTGCGCCTGCCACAAACATAATCGCCCATTTCTGAGCACTGGTCATTTTAAGGAGCGTGTGTGTGACTGCGGCAGAGAGGAGATGGTGAGTAAGTGAACACTACACAGAGAGACAGCCAGAGAGAGCTCCAGTACCGTGGGGATTCACATTCACACCCAAGGAATGGCGGAAGCAAGGAAGGCGGGGAGCGGTGCGGAGTGCCACTCTCCCACTGTGGCTTGCTGTGAGAACAAGGTCACAGTGTCCTCAAGAGGAAAAAGTGACAGCATGACAAACGGGGGAGGAAGAGTGGTGGGACGAGGGGGCAGGGCATGTTTACTRACATCTGAAACCGKCTGAGAGAGAACTGCCAAGTAATCGAGTTGGCCAAAATATTAACGTTAAAAGGTAACGAAAAAAACAATTACTTGCTTGTGTGGTGCCCCGAACCTCAAGCTTAGCGGGGCTAAGCCTGAACTCAATAAATCCTCGACCAAGGTTATACTCTCAACACTGAAAACGCCACATGGAAAAAATGCAACAGAAATAGCTGACCATATGTCCAGTGTAATTTGACCTGCCCCTTGTTTGTTGTATTGGAAGAGGAAAGTTCCACAGCCCTCGACAGGGGTAGCTCACGTGGTTAGCTGGTGCTAGATTTAATCTGGGCGAGTCTACAATTMCTATTTATATCAACACGGTGCCAGAATGCACATTTCACAGCTAAGCGACTGTCTCAAACCAGCTGTCCCTCTCTCGCCCAGTCCCCAAGGGCTCCTCGATGGCACCTCTTAACCATGGGGTGATGCACTTCAGTCGCAAATGCCACCGGGCCAAAAGGGACTTGGAAACAGAGGGCAAGACCGAAGAAAGTAAGGCTAGCTATGCCTGGAACAAAGGAGTTGGGTTGTTCCACGAAATGGGATATTACATYAAGTACAAATTGTGCACCAATACTTTTAAAAGCCTGTTATATAAAATGAAGTGCCATTTAATATAGACCACATGGAKAATTCTATAAACCTGTTTTTTATATGAATAAAGGCTTAGTAAGTGCCAACATTCTGCATTGACGTCCCTCTCACTTCTAGGAAGATTTTCACCCATTTAATCCCAACTAGAGGTCGACCGATTATTGGAGGACCAAAACAATGCCGATACATCGGCCGATTCAATTTTTTTTTATTTGTAATAATGACAATACTGAATGAACACTCCTTTTACCTTAATATAATACAACAATAAAATCAATTTAGCCTCAAAGAAATGAAACCTGTTCAATTTGGTTAAAATAATGCAAAAAAAAGTCGGAGAAGAAAGTAAGTGCAATATATGCCATGTAAAAAAGATAACGTTTAGTTCCTTGCTCAGAACATGAGAAGGCTGGTGGTTCCTTTTAACATGAGTCTTCAATATTCCCAGGTAAGAAGTTTTAGGTTGTAGTTTTGGAATTATAGGACTATTTCTCTCTATACCATTTGTATTTCATTAACCTTTGACTATTGGATGTTCTTATAGGGACTTTAGTATTGCCAGTGTAACAGTATAGCTTTCCGTCCCTCTCCACGCCCCTACCTGGGCTCGAACCAGGAACACATCGACAACAGCCATCCTCGACGCATCATTACCCATCGCTCCACAAGAACAACTACTCCAACTCTGAGTGAGTGACGTCACCGATTGAAACTCTATTAGCGGGCGGCGCGCTAACTAGCTAGCCATTTCACATCGGTTACACCAGCCTAATCTCGGGAGTGGATAGGCTTGAAGTCAAACAACTCAATGCTTGAAGCATTGCGAAGAGCTGCTGGCAAACGCACGAAAGTGCTGTTTGAATGAATGCTTACGAGCCTGCTGCTGCCTACCATCGCTCAGTCAGACTGCTCTATCAAATCATAGACTTTACAACATAACACAGAAATACGAGCCTTGTCATTGATATGGTCGAATCCGGAAACTATCATTTCGAAAACAAAACATTTATTCATTCAGTGAAATACGGAACCGTTCCGTATTTTATCTAACGGGTGGCATCCCTTAGTCTGAATATTGCTGTTACATTGTACAACCTTCAATGTTATAATTATGTACAACTATGGCAAATTAATTACGGTCTTTGTTAGGAATAAATTGACTTCAGTTCGCAACGAGCCAGGCAGCCCAAACTGCTGCATATACCCTCACTGCTTGCACAGAACGCAAGAGAAGTGACAATTTCCCCAATTATAAGAAAGTCATGTTAGCAGGCAATATTAACTAAATATGCAGGTTTAAAAATATATACTTGTGCATTGATGTTTATGGTTAGGTTTGGTGCAATGACAGAGCTAAATCATCACCTGTTTGGCGAAGTAGGCGGTGATTCGATGAGAAATTAACAGGCACCGCATCGATTATATGTAACGCAGGACACGCTAGATAGCCTAGTAATATCAACCATGTGTAGTTAACTAGTGATTAAGTTAAGATTGATTGTTTATTATAAGATAAGTTTAATGCTAACTAGCAACTTACCTTGGCTTCTTGCTGCCCTCGCGTAACAGGTAGTCAGCCTGCAATGCAGACTCCTCATGGAGTGCAATGTAAGGCAGGTGGTTAGAGCGTTGGACTAGTAACCAGAAGGTTGCAAAAACAAATCCCCAAGCGGACAAGGTAAAAATCTGTCGTTCTGCCCCTGAACAAGGCAGTTAACCCACCGTTCCTAGGCCTTCATTGAAAATAAGATTGTGTTCTTAACCCCTCTGGGATATGTGGGACGCTAGTGTCCCAACATCCAGTGAAAATGCAGAGCACCAAATTCAAATAAATTACTATAAAAATTAGGATTTGATGAAATCACACATTCAATATACCAAATTAAATAACGTGACTACAAAATATCTCAAAAGTTACCTATAAGCTTTGTCCAAACATTTCAAACTACTTTTGCAATACAACTTCAGGTATTTTTTAACGTAAATAATCAATAAAATTGAAGACGGGATGATCTGTGTTCAATACGGAGGAAAACAACGTGTAGCGAGCCTCTGTAACGCTCCTCTAACAGAGAGTAAACTTCCCTCGAGCCTCATTCTGAACAGTGCTACTTCTTCATTTCTCAAAGGAAAACCCTCAACCAATTTCTAAAGACTGTTGACATCCAGTGGAAGCGATAGGAACTGCAAGAAGGTCCCTTAGAAATCTGGATTCCCAATAAACTCTTTGAAAAACTATTTGACTTCAAAAAAAAAAACTGAATGTTTTGCCTGCCAAATAAGTTGTTATACTCAGACATGATTCAAAAAGTTTTAGAAACGTCAGAGTGTTTTCTATCCAAATCTACTAATAATATGCATATCTTAGTTTCTGGGCATGAGTAGCAGGCAGTTTTAATTTGGGCATGCTTTTCATCCAAAATTCTGAATGCTGCCCCCTATCCTAGAGAAGTTAACTGACTTGTCTAGTTAAATAACGGTGTAAAAAAAAATCCAAATCGGTGTCCAAAAATACCGATTTTCCCGATTGTTATGAAAACTTGAAACCGGCCCCAAATAAAAAAAATTAAAAAAGGGGGGGGGGGGGGGGGAAATCGGCCAACCTTTAATCCCAACATTTCTTCAAGTTTCACCATCATTTAGTGTTGTGCTGTATACGTCTTTACTTATTCTGATAATCGAGCATGAAAAACTGCTCAGTACTAGAATTTGTGTCTCAAGGATCAAGTCTCAGCCCAGCCGATGTCTCCCTTTATAGCATGAGTGCACCGTGCCTGCTTCACTTAGCCTGCACAGGGAGCCTGGGTCTGGGCTGCATCATGTTGACTCCCCATTCATGCTGCAAGTGTTAACACTAATAATGCGACATGGCATGTAGAATCTGCTCGCTAAACAAAATATCCATACAGGCGAGAACACTTTACAACGCAAGAAGATACCGTTAGCTTCCAGATTTGTACACCATCTTCCCTTGCTCGCTTACAGCTGAAGCTTGATTCAATTCACTACCCTAGAACTTTGTTAGAAACTCAACATTTTCCGATTGTCACCAAAACTGTATTCATTTAAAATCAGACTCACGTCTCCCAAATTTCTCTTGCCTCAGCAAACGTTGCTTGTGAATGACATCCTTACTGGTTAAAGAGACAGCGCGCACTTTTACAATACAAGCACGCACCTGTACTGATCAATGTTGATCAGTACAATAAAATACATCCCACATGGAAGGGAAACTGTAGTCCCACAAAATCTACCAAAACAAGCTCAGTAACTCAATGCATGCACACTCCTATTGAATATGCATTCAGCTGTATAGTGAATAAGCCTAGGCGGTCTTGATTTGCCCAGTTTATCAGAGATTTACCCTTCAAATACATGATTACCATTATGTTATACACTTCGATTGCTTATACCAAAGTCAAATTGATTGTATAATCGATGCAGTCGTGCATGGCAGTCTCTGAAAAAMATTGACTTATTGAATTATATTGAACTCAAGATGCCCAACGATTAAACAGAGCAGCAGCTGAGTTTGTCTGGATCAAGTGTCGTGTTTTATACACGTCCCCACTATGAYGTTGGAATAATACGGTGAAAATGATAATGCCCTTTTAGTGTAAGCTGTTTGAAAARGCCGCCTGAAATTTCTGCCCGTTTTGTTGCGATGGAGTTCTGGCCTGMCTGCAGACATAAATTAGTTAGAMGAATAAGAAAGCGGTCCAAATCTGCCAATAAATCGCCAGTTTTCCCCTCTCAGACCACTCCCAGACAGTACTAGCAAAATTCTTGCTTGAGAAATAGCTCTTTGCTAAGAAGCCACTTGTTTCTATTGACCATTTTAGTTGAAAACAAAATCATATTAAGGTACTTAAATTGTTACCCAGAAACAATTAAGATAACAGCTGCATTGGACATTACCAATAAATAAATTGTGAAGCTTGCACACAAGCTTCAATTCCCTTGTCACAAGGGGATTTATGGCTGACTTAAGAAATCATCAACTGTTATTTATACATGTTACTTTATTTGGCACCTTAAGTCTTTATTTTTTATTCTCTTGCAATGGGAACACATGTTTATTAATTTGAACATGTGCTCTTTATGACAGCATGTTAAAAAGTAGGTGAAATCAAATTTSACCAAGTCAGACTTCTCAAAAGGCACCAAAWTGGTGGAACAACCCAGCTATACTTAYGTTTAACTTCTYCGGCATACTGGTTATTGTTCGGAATTTCTGATGACTGACGTGCCCAAAGTAAACTGCCTGTTACTCAGGCCCAGAGGCTAGGATACGCATATAATTGGTAGCATTGGATAGAAAACACTGAAGTTTCTAAAACTGTTAAAATAATATCTGTGAGTATAACTGATATGGCAGGCGAAAAYCCAAGGAAAATCCATCCAGAAWTKTTTTTGTTTGTTGAGATCACAGGCCATTTCAGTGCTAGCCTATGGGATATACAAATAGGCAGGACCCAGATTGCAGTTCCTGTGGMTTGCCCTAGATGTCAACAGTCCTTAGAAAGGGTTTCAGGCTTGTTTATGGAAAAATKAGCAAGTAGTTGGATAAMCTACAAGGTGTCTCATTAGAAAAGTAGTCTTTTTGGCACATGAATGAGGTGCGCGCTCTTCATTAGWTATTTTCCCTATTGAACATACTATTCTCCTTAAATWTCATCATTTATTTAGATAGAGTACCTGAGGATTAATTAGAAACATCGTTTGACTTGTTTGGATGAACTTCACCGGTCACTTTTTGGATTTGTTTGTATGCATGTTGAACGAGTGTATTACCGAGATCATTTGCGCCAACTAAAGACTTTTTGTGATATAAAGGACTTCATCAAACAAAACGTCCATTCATTGTGTAGCTGGGACCCTTGGGATTGCAAACAGAGGAAGATCTTCAAAAAGGTCAGCGATTTATTTCATCGCTATTTGTGATTGTGACGYMTGTGCTGGTTGAAAARGTATTTTGATGTGGGGCGCTGTTCTCAGATAATCGCGTGGTATGCTTTCGCMGTAAATCCTTTTTGAAATCTGACAACGTGGTTGGATTAACAATTGAAGCTTTTAAATTATGTATTACGACATTTGTATTTTGAATTTCGCGTWCTGCAATTTCACCGGATGTTGTCGTAGGTGTCCYGCTAGCGGTTCATGCGCCCAAACAGGTTTAAGGAGCCCTCTTMAATAGCAGTCAAAAGGGGAACTAAGTTGAAGCGCTTATAAAGTATCACAGTCCCAACTGCTTTTGCCATGTCCAAGCGCTTCTGAAATCCACCTCCATCTATTCCAAGACGACATTTCTTCACAGTTCCTAAAGCACTAGAAGGAACTGTAGTCTAAAAGCTCTCATACAAGCTTCATAAAGCATGAGCAAGCATTGGTTGAATCAAGATGTATCTAGGAAGAGTCACCTCAGTCTGAACARCAATACATGCAATCATATTTCAACCTATCAATTGCCAACCCAGGCGTTGAAATACTGCCTTCGAAATTCTGGGCATCGCACTGACGTTTTTCCCAACTTGGAACTCAATTGCGCATTCTGCTGAGAATTGCAACACCTCCTACAGAAAGGTCATTGCAGTGAGCCGCATCTGAAGACATGGTTAGAGGCAACTACAAACTAAGCCCTGAATTTTTATKTTAAACTACACGAAGTTGGTGTTTCCACAACCACCTTCAAAAAAGGCACAGTTCTTCAGGAGTTGGGTTGTGATCATAGTAGCGTGAACACATCGTCTCCAGTGGTTGATGACTCCAGCACRTAAGATCTTTTTTCCCTGTGTTTGCAGAGGTCCCCAGTGATTTAGGCCTTGTTTGATCAGAGGACAGAGCGTCGCCTGAGGGACAGGTTATTATCCTCTGTCTCCCGTCTGCAATGCAACATCAAGGCTCAGAGACATGGTGAGGTGGGGGGGTTGGACAGGGTGGTGACTTAAGACGGCTGACTGTTCACACTACGAGAGGTGCCTCATTGTGAATGGGCGATAAACTTTGCATTGCCTTTTTAAAAGGTTTGGGCTATCAAGTGCACAATTACCCAATATGTACAGTTTCTAACATCAGAGGCCTGTGGGGGYGGACCGAACAAAGCGGAAGTCAATATGCATGGAGCTCAGAATTTTGGCTAGTTGGTGCACACGTCTAATTGACTTCAGTGGTATTTATGTGGTCTTGTAGTAGTTGTCATTTGAACAACTTTAAATAGATGTTCACCTACGTGCATGGGCATCCACCAGAACCGGAGTTTCTTGAATAAGCCCCAGCGACTACCTGCMACCTCAAACAGCCCAGCCCCAGTGGCATCCCTGGGGCTCCAGTCCCCTGCAGCCATGGCTCAATTTCTCTCACATTAACTCATCCCCCCACCACCTAGCTCTGTCACATACTTGCCTCCTCCCCATTGCTCCAGCCACTGGCRGGCTGGGCCTGCCCCTGGAGGGAGCTGCAAACTGAATTATTGAGAGCTGAAAAACGGCAGAGGTAATGGCTCCTGAATAAACAGACTGCATTATCCCCTGCTGCCTCTGTTTCCAGGGAAGTTTGGGAGAACACAGGGCAGTTCAGGGAGGGGAAACTATAGCTGGCTGACAGAGGGAAGGTGTTCTTGGTTWTGAGGGAGGAATGCTCTCCCATGTGGGTGGTACTGTTAGTGGCAGTGCTAGGGGTGACAAGAGGTGGAGGGGGTTTAATTAATTAATGTAAACACTTATTTTCAGGTAAGTTGATTGAAAACACATTCATAAAGTTACACCAAGGGAAAGTGTTGCCTTCTCTGCCTCCCATACTTACTACCCCATTCTCACCCCCGTCAATTTTCCCCTCTGAAATTGTCMATTTCTGGGACAGAAATAAAATCAAAACTTACGAGGCATAAGCTATATTAATATTTTGTTACTCCTTTATTTTATATTACATTCTTAAAAKCATCACCCTTGTCGTTTCCAGAAAAATATTTATTAGAGGCAGTTAAAACTGCTGGTCCATTTTTCGGCCTGTAATTGCAGCGAGCACCAGACAGGTCTCAGGGCCATAGAAAGACAAATGAAGGGAGATAAGCTACCACGGCTCATCAAACCTTAAGATTATAAAAGTAATCAGATGAGCTGCGAGGAGCAGTCATCTAAATGAGGTGTGCGTTGGCATGCGTGTAAAACCTCTAATGCACAATCGAATTCTGAAAAAAGATCAGAATTAGCACACAAAAAACCTAGCCAGCGCTGTGATAATGAACAGACGCCAAAGGAGATTATAATAAATGGAAAACAAGCCAAGAATGAGGGTGGTGTTATAGATACAAGTTATCCACCCCTAGAGCTGTAAACTGGAGCTTCTAGGAGTGAGGCTCCGGTGGGAATCCTTGTGCATTGTTGCCTTCTGCTGCTGCCCCTCTTCTAGCGAAGCAGCAGAGCCTCCAGGCAGGCGGGGGTCCTTCGTGGAGGGGATAAAGTACACTTATCCCGCCTTACTTATGCAAATGCATGTAATGTAGCACTGCTGCCTAACAAATTAACTACACTGAGGCGGCAGATGAAGAGGGGGGAAAGGATCCGAACCACCCAAAAGAACACATCTGGCTACAAAATAATGTGCTGCCRCATTGTCAATGTTTTGAAAGGTGTCGTAGAAATGGTAGAAGTGGTTGGCATTTGCTTTCAGAATCTCTCAGAAATGTCTCAGACTACATCTATAAAGGAGGAAGCTGAGTCAAGCCACTGATGAAAAGTGAAGAATTCCACAGTGGTTACATCAAAACTAAGTAGTAAGAGTGATAGATCAGTCCAACGTTGTGTTTGACCCTTCCTCTTGTTGGGTTGCCGCCATATATCCAGGACTTACGGCAGATCAACTATATTCAGCCGAGGGCCAAATTATCTCGAGTGGATGATCAGGAGGCAGAAACTACAAATAATTTGTAGAACACAAATTGACAGCAAGAAACACAACAGATTTGACTAAAATCATTTTAAACCTTGCTTAGATTTGTATACGATCACCTCTTATGCGTGGGAATAGTTTGGAACAGATTTTCACAATGGCGCCGATTTGCTGGTGTTTTTAGTCTTCTGTCCAACAAATTAAAAACATGATTTTGTTTGTCAGAACTTGTGGGAGGGTGGAGTAAATAAAATCAGTTGGGTAACCCCTTTCAGAAATCCAAACAGCTCCGAACTACACCGTGGCCAAGCCCAGAATAGACCCAACACTTTGCCAGGGCCCTTGTCACTTTAGAGGGCACTTTCCACTGAGAAGCCTTTCCATAACCTAGAGTCAAGTATATTTTACGCTTGGGGGGGGGCATGACTAACCACCAAATCTAACCAATCAAAATGGCTGTTTTACGACAAGCCGGTTGGAAGTGAGTCTCAAATCCGAGTTAAGTAGACAAAAGGGGGGGGGCAGCAAATAAACCAATGAGCTCACCTTCTTTCTGTCTCTCATGGAGCTCTTTCCTCGCACCATGATTTTGCATCCAGTTTCTGCTTCCAGCTGCTTGGCGGTGAGTCCGCGAGGCCCCAGGATCCTGCCCACAAAGTTATACTGCAGAGAGGGGGAAGAAAAACGTTACAGGTCAAAAGAGTATTTCACATTTAGACTGCAGTGTAGATAATCACTTGGGCACTATGAATCATGTGTCATGTGTCAGCCTACTTATCTGAAATCATGTGATACTTAGGTCTCATAGGATGCAGACAAAAGGTTTTACACCGCCAGCCCTTGCACTTCACTTTCCCTTGGGGGAATCCCCATTGAAAACGGATGCAGTTTTATTGCCATCTTAAGCGGAGGTCCAATTCACCAACTTTGCCCCCCTCAGCCCTCAATTTAGCTCTAGGAGCGAGTGAACAACTTGTCACTTGCGGGGAAGATATGACCSACAATTCAATGCAAACTGTAATGACATGTCAAACTCGTAACCATGAAGTGCCAAATGTAATCAACAGGGCTGCATTTTCAGCATGTCAGAAAAGTATGAAGCTAGCTTCCTAAACAAAAAAATAAGATCTACACAGATTTTAGCATTGGCAAATTGGCTTAGTCTCGTAGTGAGGCGCCTACACAACATTGCTAGGTTCATATTWTTTTTTTGCAATTCTGAAATGTATTGGAATAAATCACCAAACTATCTAGCTACCCGACAGGAGTGCTAGCTAGAAAACTTTAGCTTACTAGGTACATCAATAGCTTTTGGTTGGTTGTTTTTAAGCTCAGATTCCACATTTCCACGTCGCCTGTCCGATCATCACTCTCCCTCGCTTGGGCAAAGATGTGACGATGTAAAACGTCATTCAAGGGCTGAGGGTTGTCTACTTCGAGTTCGAAACGCAGACATATAATTGTTCAAACCCTCATTTAATATGAGTCAGTCAACCTCTGTTGCTTTGCTCTTCCATAGCGCTCAACATGTGATATCAGTTCATTGCTACCACGACAGCAGATTTCAGAGAACAAGTATCCAGTGTGACCTTAAGGGTCCCCTTCTTTTTCCTGGCCTAATATAAAAACAGAATAAATTCAAGAGCACAGGTACGAGTCTCACGTTCCCGATGGTGCGCCCTGCTGCCTTGCAAATATTACGGAACCACACTGGGTTCGCCAGAAAGCAGGCTGAAAATGAATTCTTTGGAGGGGAAAATAGAAATGAAACTACTTTCAGGGAATTATGGGGGGGGGGGTTGGGGGAGTGAGGTGAAGGCTCTGCTCGACAATTTTCTTATCGAGGCCCTTTCACTCGTGAGTGGCTTTGAGGCTTTGTACCAAAGGGAACGTATTTACAGACGTAATCCTCTCCACTTGAAACTGGTTTCCACTAGGATAAAGGAACAATGTCAAAATAATCCACAACAATTTTTTGCCTAAATAAAAACAGAAGAATGGGTCGAGAAGGGAGGACAGTTGAAAAGGTAAACAAACTGGGCATGTTTACCACATGCAGTGCTAAGCTGAGAACGTGACGGGTATGAGATCCATAACTCTATTCAGAGGGGCATTTATCATACAAAATTCCTAGACCTGTTCAATGGTCATATGGCACAGCACTAAGTTATGGTTGGCACAACTTTATTAGGTATGAAATCCATGCTTAATAATTCTTCAAAAATCTAATTAAGTCCACAAGGCCAGCATTGTGCATATATCTGAGAGACATGTTGTAGTCATTCTAGGAGTTGCCTACTAACAAAGGCCTATCCTTTCCAGACCCTTTGCTTCCCTGTGGATTACGTTACTGTGGAGCTGGCGTAGACAAGCAGGCAGGCTAGGGCAACGTCTGTTTGGCAAACTCTAGTCACTAGACTGGTGTGGGGTGGTGACGGCAGGGCATGGGGGGGGGGGGGGGGCACCTGTCCTCCTGCCCCCTCTAGTCACCCAGTAGAGAATATAGCGATAAACTCTGGCTGTGTTCCGATCCCCCTGCCACCTTAGGCAGCGGAGGAGTGAACTGTCGGTCTGCATCAGGCGAGAAGCAGAAGGCGACAAGAGGACTGGCGCCCAGGCACAGCCTCTATCCACGGCCGGCCACCAACGGCCTTCCGCCATCAGTCTAGCATCAGAAGCACACGCTCATAGACAGAGGCGACAGGAGCAAGCTCCCTGGGTGAAGCATAACCTTTAAAGCTAGCTAGTGCGCCCAAGCTTACTCTGTCATAAGATAAGAAAATAGCTAGAGCTAATGTCTTTGACAGTGCACACTGCATGATAATTCACACCGTCTGTCAGCATGGCCATGGATATTTAAGGTCAGACAAGCTCAGTGTTTATCAAACCCCAGCCAGTGACAAATGCTTGCGTGGTATACTATAAATTACTGGCCAATTACTCTGCTATATGTTTATTTGAAGACATAGCCAGAGAAACCCACACTAGCAGCTCTAATCCCCATCTGAGGAGAGTCGGTTATGAAAGGAGGTCCTATACTGATAGGGAAATATCCTTTTACCATGGATCTCTCTGCAACTGCTCTCAAGATAGAAGTGAATTCTGCCTTGCTATGAATATGTTGATGCTGATTGTACATGACAGAGCAGGGGCTTGCTGGAAAGTGGGGGAATTGCTCACTTTGAGTACTGGGACAAGACAGGAATTCCTGCCACAAGGGGCAGGGTAGGTCCCACTGTCCCTCCCAAAGTTGAGCCAGTTTTTCTAATGGCTTTAAAAAGACAACCCTTTGACATGCATGATATGGGTGGTGATAAGTGGTTCAAGGACATATGGTTGTGGAGGAGGTTGGGGGTACATATCTATTCTTAAGAGGGATGGGGGGGGGTGAGTCTTTTTCAGTATCCCCCTGGTAATGGAATGACGTGTGGGCAGCAGCCATGTTGTGATGGCGACCGTTGTTACCGAGAAAGGAGGGAGCAGGCGACTGGCCGAGCTGTTAACTCGCCCTCCACTCCAGGAAAATTCAGCGCTGCTCATAAAATGTCAGCTAACGCAGGGCCACAAACGATACTCATCACATAATTCAACAGCATAGATGAAAAAGCAGTGATTCGACAAACCGGGGACTTGAAATCAAAAGTCCACATGTGCAAGAACTGTCCCCATATGGCGTTGTAAACAACCCTCATTTTACTCACCGTGGAATAAAGTCTATGCTGCAGCAAAGATTCTACATTTTTCCTCAGGTGGTAACATTTAAAAATGTCGTCATTTAGCAGACTTATCCAGAGCGTCTTACAATAATGAATGCATACAACAACTTTATATTGGTCCCACGTGGGAATCGAACCCACTACCCTGGCATTGCAAGTGCCGTGCTCTACCAACTGAGGTAACCG
The DNA here is from genome assembly GCF_002910315.2 of Salvelinus sp. IW2-2015. Lineage (NCBI taxonomy): Eukaryota > Metazoa > Chordata > Actinopteri > Salmoniformes > Salmonidae > Salvelinus > Salvelinus sp. IW2-2015. The sequence continues at coordinate 2,293,849 of NW_019942514.1, forward strand.
CCCTCATAAGCCACTGGAATGTATAAAATACAGAAAGCTAAGTGTGTGTGACCTATCAGAGAGGTGGTTACAGTTCCAAGACCTGCCAGGAAGTCACTAACCGCCCTTCCTTTCTAAAATAAAGCTGTTGTGTTCTAAAATGAGTCAGAGGCTGTGCCAGGAAATCCGACCATTCTAAACCAAAAAGACGCRAGTGAGCATGTATGTGGGGGAGGGGGGTCATGTTGGCCAAAGGTCACACTACCAGCTTCATCCCCCTGTCCCCTTGAATTGTCAGAAAGGGGCACTTAGAATCTGGAGAAGGTTTGGTGGCATGCAAGGAACGTTTGGCTAAACAAGTTAGTATGTATGCAGGTGTCACGKCATCCCTTTTAACAATCAAACATGGCTGACAACTGGTAGCTATGGCCACAGGGCGGTACTATAACGAGACAACGTCCATCTAGTTAAAACACATGGTAAATATGAGCAGCGCCAACAGCCAGACTGACTAACCAACCATATAATCAGCATCCATCAATTCTGTCAATCACTGGAGAGAAACTGATTTGATTTCCAGCAGTGACTGTACAAATTGCAAATTCAGGCTATGAACCTCCATCCCGCCACCTCATCTTTTTTTTGTATCCGTTGAATGAAATGCATGCATAAGCGATCTATTTATTTTGCAAACTCAACAAGAACTCCGCTGGCTCTCTGCGGAGGCCGTTCTCAGAGCAGCCAATTCCCCTTCCTAATTTAAGGCATTAGGAGATTAGAGACACTGGGACCTTTCGTCACCAGTTTCTCTCCCTGACTTTCATTTCAGTTTCCTCCAGCCCCATGCGAATCAACACTCACAGCCACCACCCTCCCCCCTGCCTGGGCCCCCACTTCGAGGGCCTCCCAGGACGGGGGCTTAGAGTGACATTAAAAGGGGCTTTGTTTACCCCCCTTATCAGCACTCGGCAGGCGGAGGGGGCTGACCGGGGGCGCGGAGAGAAACTCCTTGCCTACGCCCCGCTCTTCGCTCTGAAGTTGTCTGGCTCCCCTGGGCCCCAAAGCAGGGAGCAGGCGGGTTACCAATTTAAGGACGTATACAATGTAAAAATATTTGCTTGCCTCAACCGCAGCTCTGGATAAGGAAGTTTAAAATTATTTTTTACTTGTTAGTGGCGATGTGCCTCACTGAGTGTATGGGGGGGGGGCAGGGATGAGAACAAATTATCTTAGGCCAATTGTGTAAATTAGCAAACATTTTCATACAGTGAGATGAGTGAAACAAGAATGCCTACCTAAGGCACTGCACAGAGTTGCGACATGTTTCCCACCAAGAACTGACACCCTGGGTTATTGTGCCACATATCCATATTGCCCGGTTCCTTTTACCAGGGGAGATGAGTATGGTCTGTTGGAACACATTTACATTGCAGAACATGACTGCAACCTCTCCCCATGCACTGTAGACATGTCTCTCAGCAGCATGACTGGCAAACTCAGAGCAGAAGTGACCTTCAAACCACAGAGGATACCCCCCCCTCTCCTAATAACACTCCTTGTACATAGGAGCCCTACCAAGCAGAGGTCTTGCAGTTACACAAAACACTATTTGCTGCGCATATATGGCAGCACACCACAGACAGGGCTGTATACTTTCACCTCTAATCAACCCCAACAGTCCACTCCTACCTGCTGTTCTGTCAACGTCTGCAAATCAGACCCTTCTTCCCTGTGCTGGATCACATCGACCTCCCTTTGCATTTCTGTCTCTCCTCTCCTCCCCCCCCCCCCAAATCCCTCACTAGAATAAATCAATACTCTTACTACTATACATGCCGTCTCCCAGGTGACATTTGGGGTTTATCATTAATTAATCGGTGGCTGAACCATTAATACTAGCCGGCGTATCATTCAATTGATCAGATTTTCACCTTTGCTATGCTCCATGCCCACGTCCCCCATCAGACAGACAGGATAGGGGGAGAACAAGTGATTGGAGCACGGCGCTGCCCCTGCCCATTACTAATTAACCTTCGTCAAGTAACAGTGCCTGGGCACATCTGGAGGGTTCTCGTTCTCCAACCCAGACCCAGGGCATGTCTCACACGGGACTGGTGCCACCAGGGCTAACAAATTAACCCCCTCTGCTCCACCTGGGTCATGTTCAGTAGGGCACAAAAATAGAAAATGTTCCAAAAGCAGTGAGGTACTATCTGAACTTGTCCAATAACTTTGCTTTGTTGTAGAATGTTTTGCTACCACGTGCTTTAAAACGAACACAACCCTGGGCAAGGGGGACTAGGATGGGATGGGTAATTGTACTGGGATAGCAGTTGGTGGTCCGAGATGAATTCCCAGAATCAGATTGTACCCTCAGTCAGGAWGGCTGGAGAAGCAAGCAAGAGGGAAAATGTGACCAGATACTTGACTTGTGAAATTTTCACATCAAAGCACACATTTAGCACCTAATCAGCTTGCCTTTGATACATTTGTTTGGGGGGGTTTATTTGGGGTTGCAGCTGACGAAATGGCCTGGTTTTCAAGGCGGTGGGTGGGGTGAGGAAAATGGAGGATTGGCACCGAAGGCAAAGTTCATGGAGTAATATGCAAAGAGGCAGAAAAATCTCAATAACTGTTCATCAGAGCATCGAGTTAATCAGCATAAGTCAATCACAAATCCTCAGACGAGGCTGAGCGCACACGCGTTGAGTCACAGAGCATACACTGTGCAGACGATACAGCCCAATCTCCGTCAGCAAGTCAGATATTCAAATAATTTTAGTCCGTTCCTTTAATTGGGGTTATACTAAATTCACAGACTGTGCTTGCAGAGCTAAACCGGATTGTTATTTGTTCCGATCCTATCTGGGATGCCCCTGAATGGATTTCAAACTTACCAGAAGACAAAAACACTGACAGTCAATGCAATATTACACTGTACAAGCACAGGTATGATTTCTGTATGTAGATTGTTACAGACGGGCTGGGTGTGAATGGAGCATGTAAGAAGGCCAAGTGGGTGTGTGTGTTTGTGCGGTTGCGCACGAGTATGTGTGTAGGCCAAGGGTAAGTGAATGAGTGTGCTTGCTGATCGCCTTCGACAGCAGTCGCTGTGGTGGTTGGGATGCGGAGTGACTCCTACGTCATGTTTAATCCACCCGCAACAGGTCTATTACTGATGTTTGATCCCTCATGAAGAACCTGCTTGTTTTACACTTCATTCTCACTAGTCTACACCACAGGGAAAATACATACACAGATCTGGATCCACATTCATCACAACATCTTTCGACTCCCCCTCTTTTCATCAGTCCTTCTCTGATCAACAAACACTAATCCACTCCAACCAGACTTAAATCATGTTTGGGCTGTGAYAGATCATAGGCTTTAGGTAGAGTACAGAAATCCTCAATCATCTCCATCCTCATCAGAAAAATGTAACATTTTTAAAAATGTATTATTAAAAAAAAACGAACAATTCAAATGAGTCCCTACCAGCCCATCTCCAGTTCCATTAGTGTGGTGTSTGGCCATGTCTAATGACATGTTTCCCACGGGGCCCCGCTTAATTACTTTCTCTGTGGAGGGACCCGGCCCAGGGTCAGTGCACTAGACCGCCTACAACACGCTCCCTTCTCAGTTCTTTCCCTCTGATGAAATTACCTTTTCACACTCTGTGGCTAACACTCAAGTAAACTTCTAAGTGGAAAGGACGCCTTCAGACCCTATACTACAGCTAATAGACATCACGCATTTTATGAACAACAAAAAAAATACCCAAGAGTCAAAACTGGGGGTGAGCGTAATGGTACAATCCCACTAGCCCCTGCTGGGTTGTGAAGACCTGCTGGTTGTAGAGAAGACAATGGAGCCGAAATGGCAGTGGGACCTTGACTGATCATTATGGCTGACGGGGAGAGTGGTACACCAGAAGGATGCGTTGTTTCCTAACGCATCTCCTTTCTCCCTTGTCACTCTGGGTAAAAGGACGCCTACTTGTCACAGCGCTCACCCAATGACACACAGGGGTGGGTATTGCTGCAGGCTTCTTGCCCACCTGCCAAAAGAATGTGTCCACAGTGGCCTCTAATGTCCCTAGCAGCGGCGATCGCTGAGGTAAAATCAGCTCTGCACACAGAAATTAACTAGATACGACACTGGCACTCTATTTTGCATTATTTCACTCAGGCTCACTCAGAGCCTTTCCCTCCAGCCCACAGAATGATTTATGCTGAACGGGAGCAGTTTTCTATTGAGGCAGATCAATTGTGACACGTTTATAAAAATAAAAAAAACATTTTAGACTATTTTTCACGACGCTGTCGCTTAGTGTAAAGTCATTGTTGTTACAGGGAGRGGGGGAGGTGTCATCTCCACAAATAGGTTAGGAAAATCAAAASAGACCCTACCCACCGGCAACGCTAAGTGTTTCATTTTTTTTCATATGGTGGCAGCGGTCTAAAATCTTCAATGACTTCCAAAAATGGGGGATAATAAGAAATCCTACCAAAAATATACATAAACTGACTAACACGAAAGTGACAAAATAATCTGAGCAAATGGGGAGTAAATAAACACCTTCCACTTTCTAAACGGGTTAATAAGAGCCCACAGCGATTGCTTTTTTTAAAGCACCGATTCATCAACAAAACACTGGGAAGTCATTTGAGACGCTCAATTGGAGTCATTTTGCTTCAAATCCCCAGTAAGAACCTGCAAATTAAGACTGGGGGGGGGGGGGGTTTCAAACAGCTGTTACCGTGCCAACAGGTTCCGTTGCAGCCGCGGCGACTGAGGGCTAACAATTATTTTTAAACCCACAACAGCCGTGGTAGACTACAGTAAAGTTAGGGACAGTCACGCCAGACAGCACATTCTAGTGGGGGAGGGGACGAGATGAAGCTTATTTGAATAAAGAATAATAACAGACCTCAAACAACCTAGAATTAAGTTGGCGGCAGAGAAGAACATTATTGAATCTAAAGACGGCACAATGGACTAACAATCTGTCAACTACTGTTGGCTGGAATCTAACCTAGTCATTTAATTTTATGCAAAGCCAAAGCATGCTTAGGCAACACACAGCCAGAGGATCTATAGGCGGCCAACGGCTCCTTAAAAAAAGAACCCTTTCCAGTTTGACCCGTTTTCCAGACCAGTTGCTCAACAGCCTACGTCCAACAGRGTGTCCCATTTCATAAACTCAGCAGGCAGCCTCAAGCAGGTGGGGGCTAGGCTTACCTCAGCCTAGAAAGACACCCACAATCCCTTACTCTACACACAACCCATTGGGGATCTTCGGGGGTGTGGAAGGGAGACACAAATGGGGTGAGTAAAGGAACAAGGGAGTGAAGTGACTCCATTTGGAGGTCAGAGGAAGGAATGAGGGTTTCTGCAGCCCATCCCAGGCTGCAAGGGGGCTAAACTGAATTTGATGGACCATCACTCCCCTCCTCCTGACCTGCAGTCGCCTCCGTGAGTGATGGGATGCCAGGCTTCGAAGGTGCAGTGYTGATGACATCAGCAAACATCTGTGTGTGCAAACACACATACTCTAGATCTCACACCTCAGCGTGCACATTCCATGCAAAGGGAATTATAACACGGTCGTCTTCGCAGGACAAGTTATTTCGGTGAAATTGACATGCTGCACTGCAGCAAGGGACCAAGACAATCTAATTACTTGGTATTGGGGCTGGAGTGTACGAGAGGAAGAAAATGGCTGAGAGAAAGATGTAACGAGACAGATGAAGGGAGAGCGTGCATGAGGGAAGTGGCAGAAAGAAGGGATGGAAAGGGGAGGGGAAGGAATGGCAGAGGACAAAAAAGGGACAGAAGTGGAAACTGGGGAAGGATATGAAAATGTGGAAAGGGAAAAAAAATTGGAGGGGGGGGGGATAAGGAAAGAGAAGATTGAGGAGAGGTAAGGATTATAAAGATAAATCTTCAGCGGCAGCTGTGTCATGCCAAGAGCTCAATATGTGGACTTGGAAAGCAGAACCATTGTCTTGGGAGCTCGGCGCACTCTACGTCACAAGTGGCACCCTATTCCCTCTACAGTGCACTACTTTTGACTAGAGCCTGATGGGCTCTGGTCAAAAGTAGTGCACTATAAAGGGAATGGGTTGCCATTTGAGACGCAGGAAGAGTATGTATCCTGCGGGGAAGAATTGGCAAATCACTCAAAGGTGAGGAAGAAAATTCCCCTCAGCTAATAATCATTACAGTAACCTCAGAACAGCRAAGGTCTGTTCATATTATTCTGCACCTCAGAACAGCAAAGAAACAGCGGGGATGACGGTCTGAATGCAGACCGATTGTTTAGACAGGAGTGGGATAGCTCGTCAGACCTAGGAGAAAGTAGGCCCCCTTTTTCCAGGCCCTCACGTCACAGAAGGCAACCCAGCTTGCCCCTCTTCTGTTTAGCTGCTAAGCTAACAGCCAGACTAACATATCCACCCTTTCTCTATGAAAAGAATAGCATTGGCAAAACAATGAATATCTACTGACTGGGAAACTGCGGTGGTGGTCATAAAAAAAAAAGAAGCTGGCTACACTCTTTAGGCTTCAGGATATTTGAATATTTCTGCTTTCGTTTGACGTCAGCAAGTGACTAAGGCCATGTGCTGTTCTGTTTACTACCATCGGTTTAGTTTTCCCCAAAAACACTCGCACAGAGACAGAGGGATGAYGAGAACGAGCGGTCGAGCAGTGCTCCTCAGACCACACGGTGACTCACCCTATACACAAGGGGGAACTCAAATTAATTTAGCCCTACACTTTACATTTTAGTCATTTAGCAGACGCTCTTATCCAGAGCGACTTACAGTAGAGTGCATACATTTTACATACTGAGACAAGGATATCCCTACCGGCCAAACCCTCCCTAACCCGGACGACGCTATGCCAATTGTGCGTCGCCCCACGGACCTCCCGGTTGCGACAGAGCCTGGGCGTGAACCCAGAGACTCTGGTGGCGCAGCTAGCACTGCGATGCAGGGCCCTAGACCACTGCGCCACCCGGGAGCCCTGGCATTGCCGTGCTCTGAGTAAGCACAACTATGGCACGCCGAGGAAAACAGGGGGGGGGGGGGTAAGTAACATTGCTGTGTCCACGTGTGTTTGAGGCATGTCCCACCATTCGACGGTCTAGGTACCAAAGGCAGCGCTGCCACTCAGTCTCCCCACGTCAGCTTGCATAGGGGTTATAGGCCGTGCACCAATACCTATAGCGCTGTAACACAACCCATGGGTACGCCATGTATGTAGGTACCGGTTAAACCGAAGGTGAACATACACCGTAGCCAAGTATATTTAAACTCAGATGCACAAATTCTGACATTTAATCCTAGYAAATATTCCCCATCTAAGGTCAGTTAGGATCCCCACTTTATTTTAAGAATGTGAAATGTCAATAATAGTAAAGAGAATTATTTATTTCAGATTTTATTTCTTTCATCACTCAATGAGTATTTGGTAGCATTGCCTTTAAATTGTTTAACTTGGGTCAAACGTTTTGGGTAGCCTTCCACAATAAGTTGGTTGAATTTTGGCCCATTCCTCCTGACAGAGCTGGTGTAACTGAGTCAGGTTTGTAGGCCTCCTTGTTCGCACACGCTTTTTCAGTTCGGCCCACAACTTTTCTATAGGATTGAGGTCAAAGCTTTGTGATGGCCACTCCAATACCTTTCCTTTGTTGTCCTTAAGCCATTTTGTCACATCTTTGGAAGTATGCTTGGGGTCATTGTCCATTTGGAAGACCCATTTGCGACCAAGCTTTAACTTCCTGACTGATGTCTTGGGATGTTGCTTCAATATATCCACATCATTTTCCTTCTCATGATGCCATCTATTTTGTGAAGTGCACCAGACCCTCCTGCAGCAAAGCACCCCCACAACATGATGCTGCCACCCACATGCTTCACGGTTGGGATGGTGTTCTTTGGCTTGCAAGCCTCCMCCTTTTTCCTCCAAACATAACGATGCTCATTATGGCCAAACAGTTTTATTTTTGTTTCATAAGATCAGAGGACATTTCTCCAAAAGTACAATCTTTGTCCCCATGTGCAGTTGCAAACCGTAGTGTGGCTTTTTTTAATGACGATTTGGGAGCAGTGGCTTCTTCCTTGCTGAGCAGCCTTTCAGGTTGTCGATATAGGACTCGTTTTACTGTGGATATAGATACTTCTTTACCCGTTTCCTCCAGCATCTTCACAAGGTCCTTTGCTGTTGATCTGGGATTGATTTGCATGTTTCGCACCAAAGTACGTTAATCTCTAGGAGACCGAACGCATCTCCTTCCTGAGCGGTATGACGGCTGCATGGTCCCTTGGTGTTTATACTTGCATACTATGGTTTGTACAGATGAACGTGGTACCTTCAGGCGTATGGAAATTTCTCCCAAGGTCTTGGCTGATTTCTTTAGATTTTTCCATGATGTCAAGCAAAGAGGCACCGAGTTTGAAGTTAGGCCTTGAAATACATCCACCAGGTACACCTCCAATTGACTCAAATGATGTCAATTAGCCCATCAGAAGCTTCTAAAGCCATGACATTTTCTGAAAATTTCCAAGCTGTTTAAAGGCACAGTCAACTTAATGTATGTAAACTTCTGGCCCACTGGAATTGTGATCCAGTAAATTAAATTATCTGTCTAAAGAATTGTTGGAAAAGTTACTTGCTTCATGCACAAAGTAGATGTTAACTAGTTTTGGCAAGTCGGTTAGGACAAGACATTTGTGGACTGGTTGAAAAACAAGTTAATGACTCCAACCTAAGTGTGTATGTAAACGTCTGACTTCAACTGTATATCTGGTGAAAGTCTGGATAATGGTAAGACAATATGTCACGGCGTCAGTTTTTCCTAAAGGAGGCCATTCGATTTAGGAGGATCGACTGATGGCTTTGGGAATCGTATTTGGGGCTGGTATAGGGCCTGGATATTAGGCTGAGCCAGAGAGGTATGTAGGGCCTGGTGGGACTAGCAGGAAGACTGGGTTGGAACAGGTTGGGGTGCGGGAAGAGTGGGTCCCTTTATCAGCTCTGTCAGGGGGAAAATGCATTTCACGCCTGGCTGGGCCTCTCCGCTGCCTGTCCCTCCAAATCCGTGCGACTGGGGGAGGGGAGAGAAATGTTGCTCTTAGAGACGTGAAACGGGCATCCTTCTGTGCCACCCAGTACGATTAGTACCGKGCACAGGTGGATGGTGGCTGCCCGGGGAAAGGTACGGACGCCCGCCCACACCTCATGACCCCACTTGTCAAACTCCACAGTCAGTGTGCACATAAGCACACATCTCCGACATCTTCACCATGGCCCTCAACCGCCCCCCCCCCCATGACGTCTGCAGCTAGAGTAACAGTGCCAGTCTGCTCCTATCCAGACCTGTCTTTGTAGTGCCCTCTATCCAGTTTCCTATCCAGACCTGTCTTTGTAGTGCCCTCTATCCAGTTATAACCATCCTCACCACCCCGTCCAGTCTCAATGCTGGACGCTGCCAGGGGCTATTCAGGGCTCGAGTGGTAAGCCGTCAATTTTCAACTTCCCGTGTATTTTTAGAATGGTAGTCTAACATACCCCCCCCTCCTGTTCCACTCCACTCCCTTCTTTCTCTGCCCATTTGGGTAACTAACTCGTAAACAGCCAGGAGTGTGGTTTTCCTTTTGGAGGTAGCTCGTTTAGCCTTGCGGCTGCAGAGTAGAATTTCTCTTTAATGATACCGCAACATCAAACAGGCTACTAGTGGAGCGAAAATGTGGCATTCGAGTAGTTCAACGCTATGAGGTAAAGTAGCATTCAATGGTATTCTGTGTAACAACGAAGGATAGTAGGGAGTTATAGTTGGGAGAAAATAGGGACAGAAGACTCCTTTGTCCTTCGGTTTAGTCACTGATGGGGCTAAATCCAAAATTGCACGTGTACAAGTAGCCTGTGTGWTCATGTAGTGTTTAAGTGTGCATGCAGATATATAGTGTTATCACTTACGTCGGGGTAGTCTTTTACAGGCACAAAGAGCTTCTCCTGCAGGTGAATGATAGGTCCCATGGCCTCAGGTAAATCCAGAGGGTGTTTCTCTACCAGGCCGTTCGCGGTGTCATTGTACATTTCTTTCCTCACTCTGTTGATCTCTGAAAGACAAAAGCAACACGCAGTTTGAGGATTGTACGCAGAACAAAACTAAAGCTATGGAAAATAGTCAAGACAATACTACACGAGTCGGTTCAAAGCGGAGTGAAATGGGAAAGGTACCATCAGAACTCGTTTTCATTTTACACTGCACAACATTTGGAAATGTTTCACTACAGTGTACACTATTGAGTACGACCCATTGCTGTGTGTGTTCGATCAAACCATTGAGGATTTGTTAGATGAGGTCTAGGGAGTTGTGGCGTGTGAGGGGTTAAARCTAGCGCAGACAGCATGTCTGGTGGTACGTCTAGTGAAATAGTGTGTTTAAGGGGGCAGCAGCAGAGAACGGGGAATAGGAGCGAGCCAATCGTTCAAGGGGAGATGTGCCTTCAGTTTAGATCAGCCTGTCCGGTAAAACAAATGGACCAAAGGCAGGGACCAACCCACAGCGAGACAATTCCAGTCACACACACACACTATTAATGCCTACATAGTGCAAATACAGCCTCAGAAATACTAGAACCCCATATACACCAAGTCACACACATAGCTGAGACATGCAGTCAGTGTCTCCCCAGGGGGGGTGTTGAGACATGGGATTCATTTATGATGTTCAGTTGGGCCAGATGAGGAAGGACAGGGCTGCACGGTGTTCTGTAGCTTAACTACAGGATGGACAACCATTGGTCACGCTGCATCCCACATCCCTGGCCACACGGCCCCTTTAACCAGGAATGTATTCCGCAACCACCAGTTGATGTTCACAAACCATCCCTCAACCAAAGTGCCTGTTATGTTCGAGCCTGGTCCTGACAAATTAGCTAGGCCCYATGTCCTATTTCAGATTTAGGCGCCCACCCCCCCATTGTGGACCACACTGCATTTCAGTAAATGTTTAGCTTTCACAGCATTCCTAATTCAATTGAGGTAAAATCCCAACACGCACCTTTGTAGGAAGTTTAGCCAAACTGGATCGGAGAGAATTCATTTTAGACTAATGGAGGTGGGGGGGGGGGAAGACGTGACTCCAATGGGAGATCACAACAACTACCGAGGCAGAGGAAACAGAGGCCATCTGAGGGGGAGTGGTAGAAAGAAGCCTGGGGTGGGCCTCGAAAGGCAGCCCTTCAATTAAAACATCCGCATCATAGACATCAATACCAGATCCCGAATGACAGGGGATGGAAATCACCTCCACAGCCAAAGGAACCCTGAATGCTAACACCAAATGCCATAGTCCCTCAACTGCTGTAGCACCACGCAGAGAAGCAGGGCTTGTGAAGAGAGGGGGTTATAAAAACACACGTAGAGGACCTGAAGACCAAAAACAAGTGGCAGTTGAAAGGGATTTCCTGRCCATAGAAAAAGGAACACCTGGCAAGCAGCTCAGGAGAATCTCACAGATCCATACCTTCAAGGGTTACAGAGCAGACTGAGATGACATAAGTCCTCCCCATTAGGGTGACATGACAAATCTATTCAGCTGTCGATGTATGAATTAATAGTGGAATGGGGAGTGCAGACAATACCGCTAAGTAGCTAGGTCCTTCCCTGGATAAAGGACTGAAAGCTTAGGCCAGACCAATTAATAGTTAAACGTTGACATTTTTTKGGGGGGGCCAGGACTTAGTTGAACTATGCAATTCTCACAGATCTGTTTGAGTAGAGAAGGGTGTAGTATGTGGGACGGACAGGAATTTGTCCAATAAGAAAAGGCGAACTTTTGTTTTCCGTTGTAAAAACGTTTGGCTACGGTGTGACCTAATGAATTTGGTCCAGCTGGGACCATGGGGATGACCTTGGTGGGCTATTGCAGCCGTATGGTCACAGGACTCAGTGGTGATGAGATGCTAAAAGGTAAGCTGTGGAGAGGTGGTTCATTCTGCCTAGAGCATAGGTTGTGTGTGTGTGTGTGTGTGTGTGTGTGTGTACTCAAGCATCCCAGGGTGGGATTCGTAGGAGGGCCAGGCACTGGGGTTCATCAGGTTTGAAAGGCTTAGAAATTGGCAACCCAGCCAACAACTTGTAACGTTCCTCCCTCTAGACTGACAAGCACAGCCTCTTTACAAAAGGCTCCCCCCCCGGCCTAATTTTATTTCCTCCTGCTAAAATGTCACATTAACATAGAGGCCGGGCAATCAGCCTGAGGAGCACAACACTTGACAACATCATTTCACCGGCATCGAAATCCTCGCACCAAGTCTTTTCCCAAACGTTGGGCTAACCTAAGAATGACCCCGCCTGGGCACTTGCRAAGAAATAATTTGTGTTTGTCCACCCTGGCGACGTGTGGCTAGTCAAAAAGGTAGAGACTAAGGATCATTCAATCCAAAATGGAGAAAGAACAGCTGGATAACTTGGGCAGTAACGGAGGAGAACTGACAGCAATTCAGCTGATGCAACTTTACCCAGTGCTGTTTGAAGCACATACACACAGCCATCTGAAACTACTTTGATGTTAGCATAGAAGGTCTAGGAGACTAAGGATGAGTGGAGAGGAAAAGGTATGGSAGTCCATGTATCACCTCTGTGTGTGCGTGCGTAAGGTTAAATGAGGTAGTAATAGATCCCCCTGGCCTCCCTTCACCCCCACCCACTCAGCTTAGTTTGTAGTGTTTCAAAGTGCCAGAGTCAGCATTCGGTYTGCTGCACACACCGAATCGCCAGGTCTGCCTATTGCATAACACAGAGTTGAACTCTGCTCTTGACTCCTGATATGACTAAAAAATATAAACTTGACCTTGAGTGGCAGGAGGAGTCAAAGTGAGAGTGAGATGGATAGAGATCACCTGCACTGTGCTGAAAGACAGAACAGACACAGCATTTGACTTGAAACTTCACCGCTTCCAAAACACCATTGGCTCAGAGCAGTCTCATCTCTTTCCTACCTTCTAGTTCCTGCACTTATGTTTTTATTTTATGTAACTAGGCAAGTCAGTTAACTTTTGATATAGGGGGCAGCATTTTCACTTTTGGATGAATTGCGTGCCCATAGTGAACTGCCTCCTACTCTGTCCCAGATGCTAATATATGCATATTATTATTACTATTGGATAGAAGACACTCTGAAGTTTCAAAAACAGTTTGAATGATGGTCTGAGTATAACAGAAATCATATGGCAGGCAAAAACCTGAGAAAAAATCCAAACAGGAAGTGAGAATTCTGAGACTGGTCGATGTTAAAGTCATCACCTATTCAATTCCCTGTAATATATGGATCTGTTTGCACTTCCTACAACTTCCACTAGATGTCAACAGTCTGTAGAACGCTGAATGAAGCCTATACTGTGATGTGGGACCGGATTTGAGGTGTTTGAGTCAGTGGTCTGGCAGATTGACAGTTCTTGGTCACCCGCATTCCTCATGATATCGCCATGCGTTSCATTACTTATAGACTAAAAAGAATTCTTCGGTTGGCACCTTATTGGATATATATGATAACAACATCCTGAAGATTGATTCTCTACTAAGTTTGACCAGTTAATTCGACTTGTAATATAACTTTTCGTCCGACGTTTGCCTGCATCTGCGCGAGCGTTTGGACACGTGTACTACACATGCTAGCAAAAGTAGCTAATTGGACATAAGTAATGGACATTATCGAACAAAACAACGATTTATTGTGGAACTAGGATTCCTGGCAGTGCATTCTGATGAATATAATCTAAGGGAATATTTATGATGTAATTTCGTATTTCTGTTGACTCCAACATGGCGGAGAAATGTTATTAAATCTGAGCGCCGTCTCAGATTATTGCATGGTGTGCTTTTTACGTAAAGTTTTTTTTAAATCTGACACAGCGGGTGCATTAAGAACAAGTGTATCTTTAATTCTGTGTAAAACATGTTTTTCTAAGTTTATGATGAGTATCTGTTTTTTGACGTGGCTCTCTGCAATTACTCCGGATATTTTGGAGGCATTTCTGAACATGGCGCCAATGTAAACCGAGATTTGTGGATATACATATGCACATTATCGAAACAAAACATAAATGTATTGTGTAACATGATGTCCTACGAGTGTCATCTGATGAAGCTCAAAGGTTAGTGATTCATTTTCTCTATTTCTGCTTTTTGTGGCTCCTATCTTTTGCTGGGAAAATGACTGTTTTTGTGGCTATGTACTGAGCTGACATAATTGTCTGGTGTGCTTTCCCCGTAAATCCTTTTTGAAATCAGACATGTTGGCTGGATTCACAACATGTGTAGCTTTAATTTGGTGTCTTTAACGTGTGATTTCATGAAAGATTGATTTATAGTAATATTTGAATTTGGCGCGCTACATTTTTTCTGGCTTTTGGCCAAGTGGGACGCTACCGTCACACCTATCCCAGAGAAGTTAAGAAATTCTTATTTACAATGACTGCCTACCCGGCCAACAGTGTACCGCCCTATGGGACTCCCAATCACAGCCGGATGTGATGCAGCCTGGATTCGAACCAGGGACTGCAGTGACGCACGCCTCTTGCACTGAGATGGAGCCGCTGCGCCACTCCTGAGCCCATTCGGTGCCAAGAAAATGTCAGTCTGTAGTCTTAACACAGACAAAAAAAAATGGATTTCTACTGTTATAGGGGAGGAAAACCGTATGAGAACATGGCCTAAACGCAGTGAAAGCAGCAGTTCAACAGCATTAYGATAGGGCTATTGAGAGCACACAGACAACTAGACTTGGGCGGTATCCAGATAGTCATAACGACTTTGGCCTTCGGTAATACCAGCACTGAACACAAGGGGCACTGTTTCAAAACCCCACTGATTCTCTGTTATACAAAGGTTTTCAAACATGTACAATTCCATAGAGAATGCTAACGAGCGCATTGTGAACATATTGTACAGTTGGACCTAAACTATAGAAGAAAAAAATGACACTAAGTTTGCTGCATGCACAAAACAAATAGTCAGCAAGGCTCTTGAGCCAGGAGGGGATTCTGTGGTTACCAACCAAATGCATGATTTAGGAAGACAAACCACATGGCTAACTAGCTACTAAATKAGCAAACCAAATTTTAGACAATTAACTTAGATTTCTTATAACTGGTAAACATTTAGTTGTGATTTTCATACTGTAACTATCACCTGGAGCATGCTGCACAACAGTGAGTGACTCACACGTAAACCACATGACGACCATAAGCTACACAATAACGTGACAGCTGAAATGAATGCAATGTTCTTCATCTAAGACAAACAAGTTGACTACAGGTATTTACTTAAGCTACACATTTAAACCGTCAAATAAATAGTTAAGGATATTGAAAACCCATCCAATGACTTTCCAAATACCGCGTATACCGCTCAAGCGTCACAACTGTGACATCAATAACTAGGCCTATATATTCTAACCCTGTTTTCAAGCACATTCCCAACACATCTAGATGTGTATAAGAGACAGCGTCACAACTGTGACATCAATAACTAGGCCTATATATTCTAACCCTGTTTTCAAGCACATTCCCACACCAATCAAAAATATTTCACATTTTTATACAGTCCATTTATATTGCCCCGTTGGAAAATCCCTCCCAGTGACTCGGAGCTGATGCTTTTCTCCCTATGTAGTCTTTGGATCCTAGCAGGCCAATTCCTCACGTCAACCCGAGCTAAGTCAGCAGTAAGAGATCAAATTCTCACCCACATGGCTGTACACCCCTGGGGTGTAGGTTCTGGAAAAGGCTTTTACTAAAGGGATCTGATGGAGCGAGAGCGTGCATTTCTGAGCACAGAGCAGACCGCGGTGTCGTGTTCATCTACTCGGTGTAAACAATCAAGTCGTAGTAGTCATGTTCTAGGGTAGGCGAGAATCAGGCTTGAAGGGGGGAGGATTCAGGCATGGAAAGCTTAGGAAGGAGAACAAGAGATGGAAGGAACATTTTATTTGGTAGAGATGCAAAGATGACATAGGCCTGCAGTCAAACACAATTTTACAGTCACAACTGCGAAGAGTCATGGGTCTCCAATTGCCCTAGAAAGGAACCGGTGGAAACAGCAGAGGGGAATAATCTAATCAGGTTTAAGGGCAGAGAGCGGCAATCTAAACAAGATCCATGAGGTCTGGGACAATGGATCATTAGTAAGTCTAAAAATAAAGAGTTCCGTAGAGACATTAAATGCGTCGTCCTCGTCCTGCTGCAGCTCTCTGGAAGAGGCCGTCCTCTTGACAACCCCTGAGCCCTTATGTCAGAGAATAAACTGTGTCCAGCACACCACATAACAGGAGAAAGGATAAGAAAGAACTGGGACAGGTGAACGCCAAGCCAAATCCAGGTAGGGATTCAGTCCGCCATAATGCTGTTCTCCAGCCCATGACGTCAGATGAGGAAAGGGTAAGAAGGACGGCCGCTTAAAAAAAAATACACCCCCGCGGTGGTGGAGAAGAGCCTTCGCAAAGGTACACGTTTATCCACTTTGTAGCGGCGCACTTTAGCTATCACAAAGCACAGGAGCGAACATATATTTGGCCTTAATGCATTCCCTTCCCTTTATTCAGTCCCAGACGATTTTATCCAAAGYGACACACTTCAACAGTTAAGGCTTCGCGGCGGAAGGTATGAGAAAAGGGCTCTTAAAAAAGGTGAACAAAATCTAATATGCGGGAGATTGAGCCATGAAAACATTCATTTCTGCTCTTATCGGGGACCCACAGCAGTCTCGTCAATTAAAACACTTAATTTCAGCGTTAGCTTCTCTATAATCGAGTTAGCGGCCAAGACGTGCATTGACCAGTGAGATGGATGATGACTGTGGCAGATGCTAGGCAGGCCTCAATATTCTCAGGGGCCGATGTAATTGCTGGGCCAAAACAAAATGAAAGCACTAAACTGCCATTGAAAGGAATGACACTGCAGTTTCCCAGGCGAGACAGTGAAAGATTTGTTTGCAGGACTCTGCTAAGCAGTCGGAGTAAAAACCTCCGGCGCCAGTTCTTTGAGCAGATAGGCTACTCAATAAACGACTGGAGTAGCAAGGCATCTCAATCGTCCATCTCTCCACTGGGCCTAATGTGAGCCAAGGAAATACAACAGCACAAATTTTGTTCGGTCGTTCGATGCTTCACAGTACTTCCCAAACACAGTTAGCTGCATAAATTGGGTAGGGACAAAGTGTAAGCCTGCATGGAGTAGAGAACACATACACATTTCTGAAAAGCAGCACGTTCTGCTCGATGACAGTCAATAATGAGCGGGTGCAGAGCTGCTTCTGTAATGGCAGGAAAAGGATATCGAAATGACCGTTACATGTACTGTGCAGGTCCTTTGTGGATCATTTCCACAACAACAATAAAAAAAAAAAAAAAAGGGTTGAATCACCTCAGCGCAGAAACAGTACAAATATTAGACCCTTTACCAGTTTCAAGCCAAACTTGACTATTTGAGAAGCTTAAAGCTTTCTGGTTGAGGGGAATAAATAAAAAAAATCCCTTTTCCTCTGATCACTTCTTCCCTGCGAGTTATTTGAAGCATTCCGGCAGTTAGCCAAGGATTGGATAGAGTCAGTGTGTTGGTGTTCTGACGGAAGCCAACATTTGTCAGCGAAAGAGAAAATAATAGCAGTTTGAGGTTGCCGGCGCTAGCAGCCGAAAATCTGACAAACGTGGCTTAATGTGCCTCTTGGCAGCGGGTTGCGGCAGCATGACGACTCCAATAGKATGTGTCATAGCTGGTCAGCGTGTCAATTAGACAATGAAAACAGACATTCACACAGGAGGAATAGTCATGCATTTGGGTCCCACAGCTTTGGCGAATCCCTGGGTCCGTGTAAAGTGCCACAGACCAAAGCAGGCTGTTGTAGTCATCATTTCCTATCCTGTTGGCAAGAAAAGAACAGGCAGCGAGATGGAAATTCGGCATGGCTGTGGAAGTCTGACTGGACAGCCAGTGAGTAGAAGGTAGGCGTATAGGCCTGACTCAAATGACTAATGCAGAACTGAAGTGCTAATTTGGCAATATTGCTAGCCAACATCTCAGCCAATGGTTGTCGCAAGGGAGGAGCTTTTTCCCCCCGATTCCAAATTATTGAGCAAAAAATTTAAACCTGAACATTTGTGAGCATTCCCAAAGACGAGCTCTACTAGTACCAAAGCCACCTATCCACTACCAGATCTGAAAAYGAAGAGACCTCAGGATCTCTGCAGAGCTATTAAGCCCTGCTACTAAAATTAGAACAGGGGATCACAACATGTGGAACTGCTTTATGGKCTGGGTGCGAACGGGGGTACGGTATCAGCTCAATGAGGCATGGGAGTGCCTGTTTGCTGCACAGGGAGAGGTCTGCTGTTGGAGGACAGCGCACACACAAGGAGAGCCTGGCCAATGCAGAGTCATAATGGCTTCCCTCTTAATGGCCGCCGCGGGGCTCTCAGTACTCTCCACGTGGAGGTACATTAGGAAGACACCCCCAGGGTGCTCACTAGCCATGTTGCCCGTAGCGCCACAAGCCGGCGACACTGGGTAACGGAAAATACACTAACTCACGCTGCTCTTGACAACACCATTGGATCCCTCCCACTGGCAACCACATGCCAACATTCATGTAGCATAACAGTAATGTAAGGAGAAAAAAGGTAGCACTTAATGCCAATGGTCCACTCAGCAAGTCCTGCAAATGATGCAATTCACCAACTAGTAATTCTAATGCACCCAAATGCAGCCACCAGTTAAACAATAACGATATGCATTATTGCTGCTTTTCTACCATTACAAAAAGGGATAGGAAATGTAGCATTAAATTGGAAAGTGCTTTGAGGTGAGAGATGGTTTAAAATGTTTCCATTCATCTTTGGGGATACTTTTTGGAAAGAGGATTGGGGCCTGGGGAGGATAAAGAAACTCCCAAACTATGCCTAAAATTTGGCTGCTGTGTTAAGAGGGAAACTCCACCCTTCAGCAGCATAACAAGAGCCAACAGACCGCTCTGTAGAGAAACTTGTAAGGATTGTGTCTCTGCAGACTTAAACTGAGGTATTAATCACACCCTTTTATTCTCCCTTTTCAAGGGCGCTCATTTCAGACTTCATGTACCACAGAATTTGTGAGCAAATAAAATACATTTAAAAAATAAAATAAACAAATAAAATAAACAAAACAAAAATGCTCGACTCTCCAGACTCACTCCCTGTTTATGTTAACCCACTTCCTCATCGCGATGGCTGATCCAGCAGGAGAAGCAAGCACCACCCACYCACCTTCAGTCTGGCCCTTAGGCGCACACCCACACTGCTTTAGAGAATACAAGCCATCTGCTAAGCATTCTAGGATGCGAGTTAACGGGGGGAATAACAGGAAAGGACTGGGATGTTGGGCTGATTATGTGTCTGTTGAGGGGAACAGAGGCAGACAGAGGCCATGGCCACATGTTTCCACTGGAAGGCCTGTAACGATCGCCAGAGGAAGCATTTCCCTTCGGTGCTTGCCAGGGCAGAGTAGCAGGCTGAAAACAAACACACACAGAACAAGGAAGACAGCATAACCCCCCCCCGCCACACCACAATGACAGGAAATGTCCAGCTGTCAGAAGAGGAAGGAATGTGTTAAGAAAAGATAACCGCCCCCATAACATCCTACGGGTGTGGGAAAGTGGGGGGGTTTATGCCATCCTGTCACGCCGGATGGTTTATGCCATCCTGTCATGGCTAATTATTCCTGGACCCCCCCAAAATATTACACAAGACCTCCCCGTAACCCATCCTTCATTTTACCCTAGAGTGAAGGACGCTTGCACCTTGCAGTACAAACCACCTTCAAAGGCAGCACTATGGGGAAAAAATGAAGTCACTCAGAGGTCAGAGCAGGGCAAGTATTGTCACTGTCTCGATAGGGCTTTCCCCCTCCGCCATAGAGCCGGGCAAAAGSGATCTGTGCCTTTCCAATTGGATGTCGCTGGTCGAGCGACATCCATTAAGGCAGCCCTGTGACTTACTGTTGTGGTGAAGGGGAGAGGAGCAGAGGGCTCTCACCATCACATCCATTGGTGAGAAGGGTAAGAGACAATGAAGCACAACAGCATTCCTTTGGCTTTAATTAGCAGGGATAGAGGTCGCGCTAGGACARGGAGCGTTTACACCAGGGCAAGGGCCGGAGAGAAACAGACTAAATGCCGTTAGTGACATAATGGCCGCGATGTGATGCCTTGGGGCACAGAGCAGCTAGACACTAACTTCACATAGGATAACATGCTGCGTGCAAGGTGGTAACATCACTGTGCAGCTCTGGTTGAACCTGCCAAAACTTGATGCTCAACAGTGGCTGTATATGAACAGGCTGTGATGACAGGTGATTGTGGGAAGGAAAACCAGCCTCAGCTCTTTRCCTGGTCATCCCCTAGTAAGCATTAACTACCAGTTCGTGTTGACGCTGAAACAAGGCGCTCATCAGGTTTTGGAAGGGGGGGGGGGGGCAGAAGTGGGTCAGGATATCATAGCAACAAGCAAACAATTTCCGCCCTGATCTGTCAGCAGTGAGTCAGGAAAGCCATCAGAGTCCCTGGTCCTGCTTAAGGGTTTAAGCATTGATTGTTTTCAGAGTGCTGGCTGTCTGAGGATGGGAGGGATAAGAGAGGAGCAGGGCAGTCTGGTTTGTCTAGAGAAACCCAGAGCAGGGGAGGCYGGTTTGAAGAATGGGTGACCCAGGGCTAATGCAAATAGACAGGCCMCGTAACAGGCCTTTAATGTCAGCACTGGTCTTCAGATAAGAGGAAATGTACCCCTCAGGCAGAATTACTGCCATGCAAGAGACAGGAGACAACAGAGGGGGAGAGCGAGCACTAGGAGGAAATAGCAAGCAGCCATAGAATGTGCCAGACGTCGACAGAGCGGAGAAGGTGTAACGGATGTGAAATGGCTAGCTAGTTAGCGGGTACGCGCTAGTAGAATTTCAATCAGTTACGTCACTTGCTCTGAACCCCAGAAGTAGTGTTGCTCCTTGCTCTGCAAGGGCCGCGGCTTTTGTGGAGCGATGGGTAACGATGCTTCGTGGGTGACTGTTGTTGATGTGTGCAGAGGGTCCCTGGTTTGCGCCCGAGGTCGGGGCGAGGGGACGTACTAAAGTAATACTGTTACATTGATGCTGTTGACTTGGATCACTGGTTGCTGCGGAAAAGGAGGTCGAAAGGGGGGTGAGTGTAACGGATGTGAAATGGCTAGCTAGTTAGTGGGTACGCGCTAATAGCGTTTCAATTGGTTACGTCACTTGAAGTAGGGTTGCCCCTTGCGGCTCTTGTGGAGCGATGGGTAACGACGCTTCGTGGGTGTCAGTTGTTGATGTGTGCAGAGGGTCCCTGGTTCGCGCCCGGGTCGGGGCGAGGGGACGTACTAAAGTTATACTGTTACAAAGGCAGTATGGTTTTTAAGAGTAGATACCCGTGTGGGTGATTAAAAGATGAAGAGGTCCACACTCCAGTCCAGTTAGTGACAGTAACGCACCTTAAAGTTAGTTGCCAACCGCCATATCAAGTCCACAGAAGAAGGCTGGAGGAGAGATTACTGGAAACTACCTAGGTTTCCTTTTATCGGTGGATTAATTGTCAGTAAAGAAAATTATTGTGTGACTCAAAATTCTATAAAGATCTAGAAAAAAAGAGACCTTATGCATTTCTGGTAAAATAACCCAATGTCTATATCCCATAACAAATTAGCTAACAGCAAGCTAAATGTCCATGAATGTTTGTTTTGACCCATCCCCAAATAAATATAGTTGGTTCAGAGCTCGTTTTGGCATTTCAACCTGCGTGTCATTATCACATCTGGTGTGGATGGACAAAAATCAACATGCACGTGGCTAGTGTAGTCAGCATGTTAGCGTTTTGCACAAGAAGGAATCAGTGTATTATACATTCATGTTATGATTCTTTTGGGAGAGCAAAAAAATACTGTGCATCATTTACCAGATCACAAAACAGAATGGATGCAATAATATTCATTCTAGGGGAGGAGGAAAAAGGAACCAGAGCCTCTCATCGAGTGTGTCAGATGCTCAATAAAAATTTAAGGAAAAGGGTTGAGGAAATGCTCACACCACCGACAGTTTGAACCAGTGTCAAGCGCAATCCGTGAACTTCCCGAGAGGAGAAAATTAAGGTGGATGGGGGGGAAAACAGACTACCAGGCGAGCTGGAGAAACAGGGAGCAGTCCATCGCTGCAGATTAGGGCCCCGGGACGATACCTCACCTGAATGTGACAGAACAGCCAGCGCCTCTGCATCGATTCAGACGCCCAGAGGATACGGACTCTGGACTGCTGCACACAGCAAGAGCATCGTATACAGATATCCCATTATAGTAATCTTATCTAACACATTTTATTTATTTTTYCCTCCTCCCTAGTAATCTTTATGAAGGGCCACTGCTTTTATCAGCCCCTACTTAGAGTGGACGACAGTTGTAGTGGGTACTAGCACGGCAGTGCCATTAGTGACAGTGGGTTGTTGGCCCTACAACACAAGGGATCATTGTGTGGAACTGAGGGGGGAGGGAGGGCAACTGACCTTCCCCTCAGCCTGGGAGAAGACCTCATTCAGAGCACATATGCATTTTCTTTTTATCGCCCACACCCTCTCTGCCTTGCTCCCCTTTCCATTCAGTGCACACAATCAATCAATTCTCTGTGGCTAGAGACACACTAACCCTTTCATTATGGCCACAATGATTTCCCATTATTTCCCCCCTGGGAATGTTGTTTATGCTTTCATTTTGTGTAATGGTGTTAAATAAGCTTTTGTTTCCCCCAATTAAAACCTACAAAAAAAAAACACAAAAACAGCCATTGTGTTTGCTTGTAATCTAGTCATAAATCTCAAACTGTTCAAAATCAGGCTAATCCTTCAGCAAAACAAACTAGCAGCAAAATAGCAGAACAAATACTTCTAGAAAAAGAGCGTTCACTCAACCTGCCCATATGCAATTCTATAATTTCATACAGGCGCTCACGGCCCTACTGTAGTTATCAGTCGGCAACATTGAGAGCAGAGGAAGGCAAACTTGCAGAACACTGCTACAGTCAACCTCCTGGYGCTCTGCCGGTATCACCGGATGCAATCACTAGTTCAGGGTAGGGGACGGGACAAGGCTGCACTAACTTGAGCAACTGCAGTGAGGAATTCAGCAACTATCACCACATATTGCTTCAAGGTACCCTGACCGTTTGCATTTGCTCTCAACAGCAAGTCTCGATTAACACTCAAACCTGTTCTTTGGAATTAAAATAACACAAAAAAAAACACCTTTTCTCAGCTGAGGTCTGCACTCACTGCCAGGGGGAAACTAGGCTAAGGCTTACGGATTGAGAGGACTAAGCCACATTCGTACTCAACCACCAAGGTAAAGTCAGTCTTTACAAGACAGGCACACCCTTCCACAGACAATAGAAAGGAGAATGTTAACAAGTTGCTGTAGCTGTGTGGCAAGAGAAACAGATGAAGGAGCATCCTTTGCAGGGAGAAACAGGCAGAGCCTAGGGATCTGAATGGCACTACCCTCTACATATTTGATGTAGTGCTAATGATGGTCTCATACGCCCAGAGGGGAGGTTAATGCTCAGCTACAGAAGCGTTAGAGAAACAACAAGTTTGAGACAGGTAAATGATTCATTGTTGATTTAAAAAACGCAGCTTGTGCCTTGCAAGGAGAAGTCGAAGGTTGCAAACTGCCAGGAAAATGGATCGGTTATAGCATTTATGGAGGAGATGAGCGGGAGGGGGAGCTAGAAAGCTTTCAGGGTATTCCAGGACTAAATGTTCCAAAAATAAGTCCTGCATGATATGCACAAGGCAGATCGGGCTTGTCTCCAGTTAATGTAATATAGATCAAATGGAGTTAAAATTCACTAACAGTAGGCATTTGGAAAAACGAAGTGTTATCGGTTAAGCACACTTCAACCTACCCTAAATTCCTCAGCTAGGCGCTAATGCTTGCCATTACTCTCAGAAGAGAGGGAAAGAATGCAAGCAGAGAGAACGAGAAACGGCTAATTTCTCCACCTTCCTGCTCGGTGTGTCAAAAAACTAAAAGATGAAGAGGGAAACGCTGACAAACACAGCAACTCCCATGGAGCCTAATTGTTAGGCCCCATCTGCAGCAACAGCCAGCCCTAAGACTCAATAGACTCRGACTAGAGCAAAAACAAATGAGACAAAGAGAGAAGAGAATAAAAAAAGGGGGCGTGTTGGAAGGAGTGGGATGGGAGCTATTCGAAGCAGCCATGTGGATCCTTTYCTCATTCCTGAGGCCTTTGTGTACACGAGGGAGGAGTGAATGGAGAAAAAAAATGACAAAAAAAACAGTCTGAGATGGACTCTTACAACTCACAGGAAACGGGAGACAGAAGCACCTTGAGAAACAATACAGAACAAAAATTAATACTGAACAAAAACACAACATGTAAAGTGTTGGTTCCAAATTCCATGAGCTGACAAAGAGCCCATAAATGTTCCATATGCACAAAAAGCTTGTGAAATGTTTTCCCATTTTTTTTTTACGTCCCTATTAGTGAGCATTTCTCCTTTGCCAAGATAATCCATCCACCTGACAGGTTTGGCATATCGAGAAGCTGATTAACCCTTAACCTACAATTTCCGCACCCCCCCGGATATCAAATGAACATAGCACAAAAACAATTATATTTAAAATTTCTGTTTAAGCTAGAGTTTTTGCATGGGCTGCGTCTCAATCCACCGCATCTACAGATGTCAACCATCCGCATCTGCAGTGAAAGGTGGCAGAGCTAGAGCAGTGTTTGTCAGACCATGAGACATCCCTAGAAAGAATAAAAGCATTCACAAAAATGTCTAGTGTCAACAGTTTGGCCTATAAAGTATTATGACCATTCTATTGAAAGATGACTCATGAACAATGCCGTTCGCGGGTTATTTTTATGAAAGTATGGAGAAACTTCCCTTTTAGGCACTAAACTGTTCTTTCTTATCTCTCTCAGATATGACAGATTTTGTTTTGGCCAACTGGTTGTTCCATGTAGTGAATCTGTTATTCAATGCATCCATTTGTTAATAGCAGAAATGCCTAATTTCTCTATATTTTGATGCCTCAGGGGGTCTTAATTCTAAATCAAATAGCTAAATKATTMTTGGTATGACCATCTTAAAACAATTCCATATCTTAGCTTAGAACCCCCCTCCCCGGCTCTAGAGGGTTAAACAGCATGATCATAACACAGGTACACCTTGTGCTAGGGACAAAAGGCAACTAAAATGTGTAGTTGTCAAAACACAATGCCTCAGATGTCTCAAGTTGAGGGAGCGTGCAATTGGCAGAGCTGTTACTATAAGTCGCCTCCATCGTTTTAGAGAATTTGGCAGTTACGTCCAACCGGCCTCACAASCTCAGACCACACGTAGCCAACCCAGGGATCGTCTGCGGGGCGTGGGAGGACATGCTGAGTATTTGTCTGTAATAAAGCCCTTGCAGGGAAAAACAAATTCTGATCCCCTGTGGGTGGACATGGCTCCCAAGTGGGTGGGCCTATGCCCTCCTATGGCTGCGCCCCTAAACAGTCATGTGAAATCCATTACACAGGAAAAGGAACAGGGCATTGCCTTCAGCCATTTTATGAAGCGTCGAAACAGGCTGGTCGTCTTTCCAAACTTAGGCAACCCTTTCTGCCTGAAATGGGTGTTACTTCCTTTGGTTAGGCATGTTTCTCACATACACAAACTGGGGGGGGAGGAAGGGATAGGTCAAAGTCTAGGGAGGAAGGGATAGGTCAAAGTCTAGGGAGGATGAGTTGAAGCCAAAACATCCCAAAGATAAACAAAAGAACCAAGACAGCTGTTGAGACAAGTATTACAACCAGCCGCATAGGCACGGGTGGGCCCACTCAAATCAGATTGAGCAACAAAAAAACAAATTACGCTCTACTTGTCAGTGTTCCAAACGGGACATTATTTGTCTTTATCTAAACATGCACACACCATCTGATTGAATTCATAGCTAGCAGTGCACTGGCTTAGTCAGTTGATGAAATAACAGAACAGAATAACTGGAAAGACATACCCACTCACCTTATGGGTTGCCAAAAAAAACTAAACACACCCCCAGTGCACTGCTTGCTATGAATTCTGATGGTGTATTAGGGTCCTATCAAATCCGTTTGATTTATTTTGCCTGATTCGGTTCCGTTACATTTTATCAGGCGCCTGTTCTAAATTTTTTCCAGGTTCTCACACACAAAAAAAATATACATATATACACACACTAGAGGTCGACCGATTAATCGGAATGGCCGATTTCACGTTTTCATAACAATCGGAAATCGGTAAATTCGGACGCCGATCTTAAAAAAATATATATATATTTATACATTTTTTTTTTTTTTAACACACCTTTATTTAACTAGGCAAGTCAGTTAAGAACACATTCTTATTTTCAATGACGGCCTAGGAACGGTGGGTTAACTGCCTTGTTCAGGGGCAGAACGTCAGATTTTTTACCTTGTCAGCTCAGGGATTCAATCTTGCAACCTTACGGTTAACTAGTCCAACGCTCTAACCACCTGCCTCACGAGGAGCCCGCCTGTTATGCAAATGCAGTAAGAAGCCACGGTAAGTTGCTAGCTAGCATTAAACTTATCTTTATAAAAAATCTATCAATCATAATCACTAGTTAAACTATCATCAACCATGTGTAGTTATCTAGCGTGTCATGCGTTGCATATAATCGATGCAGTGCGCATTCGCGAAAGAGGACTGTCGTTGCTCCAACGTGTACCTAACCATAAACATCAATGCCTTTCTTAAAATCAATACACAGAAGTATATATTTTTAAACCTGCATATTTAGCTAAAAGAAATCCAGGTTAGCAGGCAATATTAACCAGGTGAAAYTGTGTCACTTCTCTTGCGTTCACTGCACGCAGAGTCAGGGTATATGCAACAGTTTGGGCCGCCTGGCTCATTGCGAACCAATTTGCCAGAATTTTACGTAATTATGACATAACATTGAAGGTTGTGCAATGTAACAGGAATATTTAGACTGATGGATGCCACCCGTTAGATAAAATACAGAACGGTTMCGTATTTCACTGAAAGAATAAACGTTTTGTTTTCGAGATGAGTTTCCAGATTCGACCATATTAATGACCTAAGGCTCGTATTTCTGTGTGTTATTATGTTATAATTAAGTCTATGATTTGACAGAGCAGACTGACTGAGCGATGGTGGGCACCAGCAGGCTCATAAGCATTCATTCAAACAGCACTTGTGCGTTTTGCCAGCAGCTCTTCGCAATGCTTCAAGCATTGCGCTGTTTATGACTTCAAGCTTATCAACTCCCGAGATTAGGCTGGTGTAGACGATGTGAAATGGCTAGCTAGTTAGCGGGATGCGCGCCTTTATAACGTCACTCGCTCTGAGACTTGGAGTAGTTGTTCCCCTTGCTCTGCATTGGTAACGCTGCTTCGAGGATGGCTGTTGTCGATGTGTTCCTGGTTCGAGCCCAGGTAGCGGCGAGGAGAGGGATGGACGCTATACTGTTACACTGGCAATACTAAAGTGCCTATAAGAACATCCAAGAGTCAAATGTATATGAAATACAAATTGTATAGAGAGAAATATAATTCCTATAATAACTACAACCTAAAACTTCTTACCTGGGAACATTGAAGACTCATGTTAAAAGGAACCACCAGCTTTCATATGYTCTCAGCAAGGAACTTAAACGTTAGTTTTCTTATATGGCACATATTGCACTTTTACTTTCTTCTCCAACTTTTACTTTCTTCTCCGACACTTTTTGTGCATTATTTAAACAAAATAGAACATGTTTCATTATTTATTTGAGGCTAAATTGATTTTATTGGTGTATTATATTAAGTTAAAATAAGTGTTCATTCAGTATTGTTGTAATTGTMATTACAAATTTATTAAATAATAATAGGTATTGAAAAATCATAATYGGTCGACCTCTAATACACACACACAAAGTGAAGACCAGACATACACACAGAGGCATTCCTGTTCCGTTTCTGGAAAGATGAATAAAAATAAAAATAAAAGCCCCTCCGATGCATTTTGTTAATGTCTTATGATTCCTTTTGGAAAATTAAGTTCAACACAATGTGGTTATCCTACTAAATTAAATGTCAAAGAGTTGCATTCTGTTTTAAATGTCTGGATTCCTTCTGCACTTTCCACAACAGGGATTCTATTAGGGCCCTAGTGTATGCACATCTTTGGAACAGTAAACTCAKGGTGCTATGCTGATCATTTGAAATATATTTTGCAGCATGTTTCTTAAGACCATAGCCATGAATTAACATTCTAAAAAAACTTTGGTCTTCAAAAATCAAGTTAATGGTTTGAGTACGATCAAGTAGCGCAGTGCAATAGTAAAGTAGCCTATTCATCTAATGATAATTCAATTATTTGATTGGTAGAATTACAGATTGGTTGGTAGAATTACAGATTACAACGTCTCTAAACTGTCAAGTCCTGTTCACGCCATGCATAATTTGTTATCCAGTGTTCCAAATGCTGTGCCATTTCCCTTCTGACAGGAAGCACCGTGACCTTGCTTGTGGAACTTGGAGTTGCTCAAGTTCAGAGAACAGCTAAACGGAACTCAATTTTAAATTAAAAAGGGAGAATAAAATGTAAGATCCCATAAATGGCTGCTTGTAAGCAGCCAAAAGGCAGAATGGCTTGGGTGACAGAAAAAGCCAGACAACTGGGGCAGAGGCGGTTGTGATAACAGCCCCAGCACTCACGGGATTGTGGCCCGAGATAACAGGGCAGGCAGGGCCTGTTGGAGGATGACTTCATCAGCTGTAGCAGGGCCGGCCTGCGCCGGGCCAGGCTGAGCTCAGACAACAGCATGCGGGCATCAGATAGTCCCGGAGAGGGGGGAAGGGGGGGGGTGAGACACTATGGATCCTGGGACAGCCTTGCACTCACCCGGTCAGCCTCCTCTGGCTGCCCAATTTATTACCCACGGAGAGCACAAGGGAGCAATTGAGAAAAATCAGGCCTGCAACTCAGCTTTACAACTGGTCGCTCAGTGAATGGGTCTTGTTAATTAAATTCTATCTTATAAGTGGTGCCTTGGGAGGGAATCAGAGGCAGGGGTGTGGAGGGGAGGGTGACAGAGACCCATAAAAGGTTTCAGCCTGCACAACAACCATGCCCTGACCCCCCTCTCTCTCCCCCAGTTGAGAGCTCGTGTCTCTGAAAGCCCCAGGCACTGTCTTACTTTGCGAGTGGCACTCAATCTTGTTTGATGGCAAATTGATTGCATGTCGAAGGTTTGTGCAGATCTAGCCCTGCCCTGTGCTTGCAAAGRGTCACCCTACGGCAGGAAATGAAGTGCCTCGGCAACGGGTCGGGACTGGGTATAGACCCACAGAACCGCATACTCTTCTGTAATCTTTATTAAGGCCAACTCTAAACCCTGACTGTCCCAGGGGACTTCCAGTGCCTAAACAGATCCACTCCTCTAAAAAACATGACACATCGCAGGGAAGCATCTGATTAAACACCAGCAACAAACCGTAAACAACTCTATCCGCTAACTCTTCGGTTAGCGGAGAATTAGTCTGCTCTAACGCGCGACTTGCAAGGGTTAGATGGAGATTGTAGAGACGGCCTTTGAACAAAACAGATTAGGTTCGAGTAAAAAGTAATCGGGTTTGACATCCAAAGAGATGACTATACAGTCTGATTCTAGTCTATACTGATTTAGTGCTTACCCTTACCGGCTCTAAACCAAATGCCTGTACTTCAGCTGCCTTACAAAATGTTATAGGATCTCCATGCCAACAGAAAATGCAATTTGTTTAAACAAGTTTGCTTGTTGGGGTGATGATAATGTAATAATAAACAWGACAAAAACTTGGCAGGTGTCACCACAGAAAGATGACCTGCTTTCAAAAACACCTGTCAAGTCAAATGACCTTGACTGGCGCAATACAAGGACCTAGGCAACACACGCATCTTGGTGCCGAGCTAAACCAGGGAACCGGGAGTAGWTGTTACACAAGGGGATCACAGAGGCTAATGCTCGTGATGTTGCCTTTCCCTCGCCATGGAAACAGCTGCGCACACACACCAAGTTGAAGGCACAGGAATGTGTGTTGTCTACGCACGCGTGTGTCCGCAGCTGTCAGCAGAGCTCTGAAGGAGAACCTTAACTTCCTTCCCCTTCCAGCCGACTTTGCTTCAGCTGTTCGGTTTAGACAGAGGGCATCTTGTCATGTGGTCAAAGTGCATTTCTGTGTGAGACGAGGCAAAGTGTTGAGTAGTGGYGCCATACCAGAGTGACTTCAATACCAGGTTTCGTATCATGATAAATCAAAGCATATTAGCAAGTCAGACAAATGGCACTTAATACAGACAAACTCGGCTACCGTGCCATTCAATCACTGGACATCTTTTAAGTTTAACATCACTACGTTCAAAAACGTACATCCATTATGCTGAGTCTAATTGATTCATGCACAAATGGCTTTTACCAATCTAACACTACCATTATATTAGAGTTTTACCCTTCAAATAAATGCTATTGATAGACTGGGTAAATCAAGATGTAGCCAAGGCCCATTGCATTGTAATGCTCTAGCCCATTCTGCCTCGGCTCCCTACTCATGTGTCACAGAAGTTAACATGACGCAGCCTAGACTCCCAGTGCAGGTTAATTGGAGCAGACATGGTGCACTTTAGCTATAAAGAGTACATCAGCTGCGCTAATACAGACTTGATCAGCGAGGCAAATTTGACAGAAGTATCAAAATTCTACAACAGAACCATTTTACATGTTCTAGCGTTCAAAAAGTAGAGATGTTTCAGCATCCCATGCAACACTACCTGTGAGTAAATTATTATTCTCAATATGAGAACTTTCCAGTGTACTTCTCCATAAGACAATGCTGCTGAAACATCAGGAGATAAAAAATGTAAGTCTGTTTTCCAAGGGTATTTCCTTCAGCCAACTCCCGTTGTCATTCAGTCACTCAGCAGGTACCAGGGTCACCTTGACTAAATGTACTAGACAGGTGTGATTCCTATAGTGCCACTTCCTATGGAACCAAAATAGAAWCCCAGGCTATAAACTACTTCCTGGAAAAATCTGCTGACACCTCATTGGAATCAAATTATTCACACAATAACCCAAGGTTAAATAAACAAAATCACTGCAGTCTGCAAGCTGTCCTCAGACAGAAATCACAATGAACTGCAACGTTTATCCTCGCCAACTACTGAAACCGTGGTCGGCATTTGAATAACCTGAATGGCACGCAAATGTACCCCACACGACTAGCTTCCCACTGTGATTAATAGCAGCAGTCTGCTTTATAAACATCATACTGCTATGGCATGGTAATGCTTTTCCCCACACTCAGGTGACGTTTGCACTCAATATTACAGTAGTGCACTACAAATGGGGATGGGCTCACGCCAGAAAATGCAAGTCCAAAGAGTGCGCAAAGAGGGCTGCACCTAGACAGCCTCCTGCTCTGGGGTGATTTTCCTCACACACACACTCAACATTTGACAGAGGGGTAAAGTTTGGGTGGCTGCTGTGGTAAGCCCAGWAAACTGTAGAGCTGGAAAGCGCAGAAGACAGCATGTGAATTGTGAAACCTCATGTGCAGCCAGGGAAGGGGGGGCTCAGCCCCAGTCTCTTAAACTTCCCCCAATACTCTTGAGTAAAAAGCCCAGGGTGGTGCAGCCACATTGGGCTGCCAGGTGAGCGTTCACTGTGGCCAGGCTTCCAGAGCTGGCTGGGTAAACCGATTCAGCAAGAGCGAAACACTGTGGTGCCTGGTCCATTTTCCTCTTATCTGGAGGAGTTTGGGTACAATAGTGGGGGTAGGGAGGCAGGATGAAATTCAGGAGAGAAAAAAGGCCCCCAGTTTCCTGTCTCCCTTGAAAAAACAGCAGGGAGGGAAGGAAAGGGTTGAGTGAGCAGGGGTTAAAGCAACAAAAGAATCATATATATATATAATTTTTTGTTGTTGGTAGAACAGACATGTTTGCATGTATTAGGGTGTCTCATCTCCAACCAACCCCCCTGTGATTTTTTTTATTATCTCCAAAACCACCTCTCTAGAATTCATTTCAGCAATGCTTCGTGAAAGTTGTGAGTTTATCTAAACTGGCTTTATGGTAGACTGGAGAGGTAGAAGCCGACTGATGAGGTATTTCAGATGTCACAGTGCAAACAACTTGTTTTACAGGTGATAATACTCCTTTGACTGAACTGGTTGGTAAAAATGTGCACCATGAGATAAACATGACACATTATGGTCCTATATTTGGAATAAAACTCAGTCTTCAAGAAAGTACTTCACCAGACTAGATTCAACGGAATATTTTTCGCAATACCAACGCACTATAGCGACACTAATCTTTATTTCCAGAAAAGTGACTAGATGTCAGCTGTCCAGATAAGGGCAGGACAGTGAGGGGGAAGTGGCGCTCTCTAGCGTCACCTACTCAATTACATAAACCACACACAAGACTCCCATTATGAATAGTACATTGGAGGGTTTCCCAAACTCGGTCTTGCACGTTTTGTTTTTTGCTACACAGCCGATTCAAATGAGTTGGTTATTTGAGTCAGCTATGTAGTTATATACAATAATGCAGTTTTTCCCTAACAGAAATAGGCCGCAATAGCAGTATATAGTTATGTAAACCATGGATCTGAAGTGGCAGACTAGAAAATATCATGCGACAACGTGGCTGAGACGATGGCACTGACAAAGGCAAGTAACAAAACTATACTATAGAATGAACAAACTACACAATTCCTACCTAAACAGTCGATACTTGTTTTCGCGGTTAATAAAAACATTTTAGCCTAAAGACCACCATTAGYTGCAAATCTAACGGAACTAGAAATATTTTCACGGCAAACCACTGCCGAGCCATTGTTTCAAAATCCGAMCCGCAACAGTCGAGGAACATTCAGATGTGGCGCAATTCCATCAGGCAGCTGATAAACAAATAGTGTATGCATRTTTATCCCAACAAAAACGAGCTGTTATGGAGTGAATACAGACAGATGCATTGTGTTTGATAGGCAACTTTGTCGTAAGGTTGTCCACGAAGGCTGGCACGTTTTATCCTGACAAGTTTGCTAATTTTTTACCAATCCATTTCACACGAGTTCGATGAAACGTGGAGACTGGCTCTCTAAAAACAAACTCTTATTCACCCATAATCATACTTGACAGGATAGGCTACAATAGAATATACAGTTCTCAACCAGGTTCTTCCTACAACTAGGATACACTGGTAAGAAAATGTCGAGCTAGTTTATCGGTCCTGGCTAGCTAGTTAGCGGGCTAAAAACTTATACTYCGTCGTCACATGTAAAGCCAAACGACATGTTTAGCTACAAATAAATTGAGGTTTGGTTGGAGAGAAAATCCTTGTTGAATGGTGCAAGAAACTAGTTTCACTTCCTCGAAGTTCTCAATTTGTAAAGTTAAAAGAAGAAGTTGTGTTGCGCTCTGCGATACTGTAACTCGCTAGCCTGCCATGTTAGCCGGGCTATGTAGTTAGCTACCATGCCTGCGCTCTTTGCAGCAAGAATGCCCACCGAKCTCGAGAAATACGATTTCCCTCCCAACCTCCCCATTTCTCAAGGCGGCATTTACCTTCATCGAGAAGCCTTTCAAGGTGTGTAAAGATGCCGCACAGATTTGGCAAACTGGTCATCAACTTCTTTTCGTTCAACAATTGCATCAAATAGTCGGGACTCGGCCTCGGCCTCTCCTTCACTTCGATCTCCCCGACCATCATCTTTGCGTCGAGAGTGCGAGCGAGCCTCCAACAGAATCCTTTCTTATGAAAATAATTGTTTTAAAAAATGCTCAAGAAAAAAAAAAACTTGCAGATCAAATCCTTTGGTTCCCCCCAAGTTTCRATCGCTGTAGTTTGACGACCCTGTGTGCAATATCTGAATTAAGTTGTTGTTGTTCGAGCGGAGAGGAAAAAATAACCACTATCTCCTCCCAAAGAGTTCGTTCGCCGTGTACTCTCCTCTACTCTGTGCGCCCAGGGACGTATCAATTTAACCACTGTCAGTGCGAGCGAGTATTAACCGAAAGCGTTCGTCCTCCTCTTCACCTATTGGCCAGAATCGCTTTCAAGGGACTGATGATATAACCAATAATGACAAGGTACTGCACCATGAAGGCGGTGACGTGCCAATAGGTATCACGAGCTACACAAAGATTAGAGCCAATACAGTGCATGGAATACAGTGGACGTTTAATTACAGATTTCATACACAGGTTGTACCTTGTCGTTTGTCTCTAACGTTTCTCTGTAACTACCGATATATCCTAATCASAGCCCTAAATAGGATATTTCAGGAGTTTACAGCGAAATCAAAAGCATAGGATACTTTGGAAATATTGCAAATTAAGCATTGTTACATTTCACCACTTAGATAATGATGAATGTTTTAATTTGATGGAGATAATTATATTCAATATTATGGTACACCCCCCTCGCATCTTCAACTGTGATATGATATAAATATAATTATTAATATTGGACAACCAACAGTTGTATTATTAGTTGTGTGACCAAAATAGACACGGGTCATGACATTTAAAATCGAAAACAGCTCCCTAAAATACCTCTCAAGGTCCGCTTTGGATGAATTAATCAATGTGACAATAATCAGTACATGCCTAGGCTATTATAACAGGCCTGCCCCTTACTTGGACAGACCTTTCCATATCCATTGAAGCTGAACTCAATGCAGATGATCAATAGCCCACACAATGGAGCCACCTGGGTCGTTCAGTAATTGTCTAATTCAAAGAAACCCTGTCATGTTCTAATTTTGGCAGCTGTCGACAGCGCGGCCCACCTAAATCTGCGAATTTGACCTTGGCCCCTATTCAATTGGTTCACTGTAGTCTATCYGCCTTTTGTGGAAGTAGTCCCTCTGCTTTGGCGTATGAATACTAACCAGCTGCACTGTGACCTGCTTTAGCCGTYGTGTCAGCCCTCAGTGATACACTTCATTCCAGGGCCACGTTCAGTTGTTAAACGTTGTCAAACGTTGCAGATAGAAATGCAGTGAATAGCACCGACATAATTCCTTGTTCTACATGCTGGAGAGCATTGTTTGTTCTACATGACATATTTCTATATGCATGTTCCAAAACGTGTCCTGCTGAACGTGTCCCTGGATCTATCACTGCAGGAGGGGAGATGTGATATGTTTGCCCATAGAAAAAGAATGAGGTCTATTAATCATTGTAATTCTAAAACATTGTGTTGTTGTAATATCTGTCCCTCACACTAAGCTGCTACAATTAGCCATCTCAAGCTGTGGTACATCGAACAAGACAACAAAGTAGAAATATCATTAACACTGACATACCAGATCTTAAGACATTTATCCACATGATTGTGTTGCCATCCGTCAGAGGAAAAAAGCCTCCAACATGCAATTTACGCCTGGGGTAAGATATGTGTGCCCCCTCTCTTCCAATTACCAAAGAACTGCTGTGAATGTACGCAATACCGGCGGTAAAAACACATCACAAATATCTGGATTTTTATTTTTAAAGGATAGATAACTGGATCAGGTCCCTTTTACTTAAAGGAGAGATAACACACTGGGCAATACAGGGGGAAAAAACTAGGAAGATAGAAAAATAAACCCTTATTTTCTGTGACTCAGAGATAGCCAAATTGTTCATGGTGTTTGCTTTATGTTTCCCTTTTTCACCACCTCCCTTATTTGAACCAAAGTGATCGAGAAAAGTCACAGATTTCGGGAATCAAAAAGATCTGGCATTTATTTCAAGCTTTGAAAATGTGTTTATTTTTTTATCTCCATTGGCGCGCATGGTAATTTGTACCTTGCGCCTGGCTTTGTTTCTAAGTTGGGTCACATGCTCGTGGTGTAGATGTGTGTGAGTGTGTATGAGAGAGAGTGACTGTCTTGGCAGCGAGCTAGTGTACAGCTGAGATATAGTGTTAATCACCCCCATTGCACCCCCAACCCCTGTGTTTTCATATTTTATTTAATAACACGGGCTCCTTTTAACAATTAATCCAATTATTGAGGCTCCGGATTATTTTGTGAACATGCGTTCGTTTAGCTCCTTTTGAAGAGGGTGTTAAAGGGCCACTGAGGGGCCACAGTTCCTGGCATCAGAGGCCACTGCCACAAGCAAGTCAAGGAAATTATTCCAGCTAGGTTGAGATAACACTGTGATAAAGCTGTTGTAACATTCTCTATCACAGCAGTAGCGATGCTGAGGCCCAAAGGCCCTGTTAACAAACATACACACAGCACAAAATGTGCGTAACAAAACCCATTTTCTTTCCCATTTGTGTTCTTGTGTTCTATAGCCTACTACTGGATACCTACAGGCAAATATGCTGCCTGAATCTGGGTCAATTACAGACAAATCCATGGGAGAGAGAGAGGGTGAAATAGAAAAGAGAAGTAAGCACATTGTTTGAGAGGCTGGCGGTGGGTAAAACAAGGCATACTGTACATAACACACACACAAATGAACCCCAGGAGACCTCTGAGTACCTGAGATGATTATAAGTGTGTCCCTGTGTGGTTGTGTGTTTGGTGGGGAGGGGGTTAGATGCAGTGTGTGTGTTAGTGCATGGGGGTGGGGGGTCAATAGTATTCCTCCATTCTCCACAGGTCGGGGGGGGGGGGTCAGAGGAGGCTCAAAGTGGAGCGGCTCCTTTCCCTCTTTTTTTACCCTCTCGTTTTTTACCCATCCTCAGCAATCAGCAGCTCCGTCAGCCTGGGTGGTGGTGGATTAGGACTCTAATCCAGTCAGCAGCGTGGCGACAGATATCACATGATGGATGTGGCTCCCCGGCACCAATGCAGTGCTCTAATCAAGCCCCGGGCAGGCGCTGTCTGTCCGTAAATGCCACAGGCCACAGGCCACAGGTCACAGGCGCAGCTGGTCGCTGAGAGTGGAGGGGTAAAAGCCAAGGACTGTATATTTTGTTTTCTAAGGCAACATTTTCCATAACCTCCTTGGCACCTTCTCAATGATATATTTGAGTCTTTTCACCTTTTCACCCTAAAGCAGGGCTGATCCCGACATGGCATTGGATGAATGGATGGATGATGGATTTGGTGAAGAGATGGCAAGCTTGGTTTGCAAGTGTAACAAGTGTTATTGTTCAAAAGTCCTCAGATGTTACATGGAATAGCGCTTCTGTTGAAGGTCACCTTGGCGCATTGCCTTTTTCTATTAGTGGTTCGTCCACTCGGTGGAATGGCATGCGTGGCTGTTGTCACAGGGGGAGGAGGGAGGGAGGTTGATAGAACTAGAACAGCTGCAGCCACCTCTTGATAGGACAAATTTCCCCCAACCTGCCTGCCATTCATCAGTCAGCGGGACAAAAGTCAGCCTAATGGCACTCCAATGACCTACAGCGTCCTAAACCATGGGTCACTCTGACAAACTGGGGACAAACTGCGAGAAGACATCTGAAAAGTCTACGAATGGCTAGAGCTCAGGTGGAAATCCTGTCAATGCTACAACTGTAACCATGATTGTAAACAGGGTGGGGGTACTCCTGCCCCACAGCAGATAAGAAAGAGAGAGTGTGTGCGTGTGCATGTATGTTGTCCATGCATGTGTGTGTGTGTGTGTGTGTGTGTGTGTGTGTGTGTGTGTGTGTATGTGTGTGCGTGCATGCGTGTGTGTGTTTGTATGAGGCAGAGGAGTATGGAGAATGTTTGTGAGTCAAATCAAAATGTATTAGTCGCGTACACATATTTTGCAGATGTTATGTAGGTGCAGCAAAAAGCTTATGTTTCTAACTCCAACAGTGCAGTAATACCTAACAATACAAAATAATACAGACAAATCCCCCAAAACAAAAATAAATTAAGAAATATCATAAGGAACAATGTCAGAGTCYGGAATACATATATATATATATACACAAAAATATGTGGCCACCCCTTCAAATTAATGGAATCGGCTGTTTCAGCCACACTTATTGCTGACAGGTGTATAAAATCGAGCACACAGCCATTCCATCTTCATAGACAAACATTGGCATTAGAATGGCCTTACTGAAGAGGTCATTGACTTTCAACATGGCACCGTCATAGGATGCCACTTTTCCAACAAGTCAGTTGGTCAAATCTCTGCCCTGCTAGAGCTGCCCCGGTCAACTGTTAGTGCTGTTATTGTGAAGTGGAAACATCTAGGAGCAACAACAGCTCAGCCGCGAAGTGGTAGAACACACAAGCAAACAGAACGGGACCGCCGAGTGCCAAAGCGCGTAAAAATCGTCTGTCCTTAGTTGCAACACTCACCACTGAGTAATAAATTGCCTCTGGAAGCAACGTCACCACAAGAACTGTTCGATGGGAGCTTCATGAAATGGTTTTCCATGGCCGAGCAGCCGCACACAAGCCTAAGATCACCATGTCCAATGCCAAGCGTTGGCTGGAGTGGTGTAAAGCTCACTGCAATTGGACTGGAGCAGTGGAAACACGTTCTCTGGAGTGATGAATCACGCTTCACCGTCTGGCAGTCCGATGGATGGATCTGGGTTTGGCGGATGCCAGGAGAACGCTACCTGCCCCAATGCATAGTGCTAACTGTAAAGTTTGGTGGAGGAGGAATAAGGGTCTGGGGCTGTTTTTCATGGTTCGGGGTAGGCCCCTTAGTTCCAGTGAAGGGAAATCTTAAAGATACAGCATACAATGACATTCCAGACGATTCTGTGCTTCCAACTTTGTGGCAACAGTTTCGAGAAGGCCTTTTCACGACAAAGCGAGGTCCATACAGAACTGTTTTTCAAGATCGGTGTGGAAGAACTTGACTGGCCTGCACAGAGCCCTACGTCAACCCCATCGAACACCTTTGGTATGAATTGGAACGCCGACTGCGAGCCAKATCGAAACGCCCAACATCTGTGCCCGACCTCAATAATGCTCTTGTGGCTGAATGGAAGCAAGTCCTCGCAGCAACATCTACTGGAAAGCCTTCCCAGAAGAGTGGAGGCTGTTATAGCAGCAAAGGGTGAACCAACTCCATATTAATGCCATGATTTTGGAATGAGATGTTCGACGAGCAGGTGTCCACATACTTTTGGTCATGTAGTATATACAGTACCAGTCAAACATTTKAAATACTGTAACACATATGGAATAATGTAGTAACCAAAAAAGTGTTAAACAAATCAAAATATATTTTATATTTAAGATTCTTCAAAGTAGCCACCCTTTGCATTGATGACAGCTTTGCACACTCTTGGAATTCTCTCAACCAGCTTAACCTGGAATGATTTTCCAACAGTCTTGAAGGAGTTCCCACATATGCTGAGCACTTGTTGGCTGCTTTTCCTTCACTCTGCTGTCCAACTCATCCCAAACCATCTCAATTGGGTTGAGGATGGGTGATTGTGGAGGCCAGGTTCAACTGATGCAGCACTCCATCACTCTCCTTCTTGGTCAAATAGCCCTTACACAGCCTGAAGGTGTGTTGGGTCATTGTCCTGTTGAAAAACAAATGATAGTCCCACTAATTGCAAACCAGATGGGATGGCGTATTGCTGCAGAATGCTGTGGTAGCCATGCTGGTTAAGTGTGCCTTGAATTCTAAATATATTACCGACAGTGTCACCAGCAAAGCACCCCCACACCGTCACMTCTCCTCCTCCATGCTTCGCRGTGGGAACCACACATACAGAGATCTTCCGTTCACCTACTCTTCGTCTCACAAAGACACGGCGGTTGGAACCAAAACATTTTTATTTGGACTCATCAGACCAAAAGACCGATTTCCACCAGTCTAATGTCCATTGATTGTCTTTCTTGGCCCAAGCAAGTCTCTTCTTATTATTGGTGTCCTTTAGTAGTGGTTTCTTTGCAGCAATTCGACCATGAAGGCCTGATTCACGCAGTCCCATCTGAACAGTTGATGTTGAGATGTGTCTGTTATTTGAACTCTGTGAAGCATGTATTTGGGCTGCAATTTCTGAGGCTGGTAACTCTAATGAATTTATCCTCTGCAGCGGAGGTAACTCTGGGTCTTCCTTTCCTGTGGCGGTCCTCATGAGAGCCAGTTTCATCATAGCCCTTGATGGTTTTTGCGACTGCACTTGAAGAAATTTTAAAAGTTCTTGACATTTTCCGGATTGACTGACCTTCATGTCTAAAAGTTATGATGGACTGCAGTTTCTCTTTGGTTATTTGAGCTGTTCTTGCCATAATATGGACTATCTTCTGTGTACCACCCCTACCTTGTCACAACACAACTGATTGGCACAAACGCATTAAGAAGGAAAGAAATTCCACAAATGAACTTTTAACAAGGCACACCTGTTAATTTAAATGCATTCCAGGTGACTACCTCATGAAGCTGGTTGAGAGAATGCCAAGAGTGTGCAAAGCTGTCATCAAGGCAAAGGATGGCTACTTTGAAGAATCTCAAATCTCAAATATATTTTGATGTGTTTAACACTTTTTTGGATACTACATGATTCCATATGTTTCATTTCATAGTTTTGATGTCTTCACAATTATTCTACATTGTAGAAAATAGTAAAATAAAGAAAACCCCTTGAATGAGTAGGTGTGTTATAACTATTGACTGGTACTGTATGTACAGTTGAAGTCGGAAGTTTACATATACTTATGTTGGAGTCATTAAACCATCAACCACTCCACAAATTTCTTGTTATCAAACTATAGTTTTGGCAAGTCGGTTAGGACATCTTCTTTGTGCATGACACAGAAAAAAAATTGTAGACCTCCACAAAGATCTTACTTTTTAGAGAAATGTCCTCTGGTCTGATGAAACAAAAATAGAACTGGCCATAATGACCATCATTAAGTTTGGAGGAAAAAATGAGGACGCTTGCAAGCCGAAGAACACCATCCCAACCGTGAAGCACGGGGGTGGCAGCATCATGTTGTGGGGGTGCTTTGCTGCAGGAGGGACTGGTGCATTTCACAAAATAGATGGCATCATGAGGACGGAAAATTATGTGGATATATTGAAGCAACATCTCAAGACATCAGTCAGGAAGTTAAAGCTTGGTCGCAAATGGGTCTTCCAAATGGACAATGACCCCAAGCATACTTCCAA
Organism: Salvelinus sp. IW2-2015; assembly: GCF_002910315.2. Lineage (NCBI taxonomy): Eukaryota > Metazoa > Chordata > Actinopteri > Salmoniformes > Salmonidae > Salvelinus > Salvelinus sp. IW2-2015. Next base: position 2,335,023 of record NW_019942514.1, read on the forward strand.
AGTTGTGACAAAATGGCTTAAGGACAACAAAGGCAAGGTATTGGAGTGGCCATCACAAAGCCCTGACCTCAATCCTATAGAAAATTTGTGGGCAGAACTGAAAAAGCGTGTGCGAGCAAGGAGGCCTACAAACCTGACTCAGTTACACCAGCTCTGTCAGGAGGAATGGGCCACAATTCACCCAAGTTAAACAATTTAAAGGCAATGCTACCAAATACTAATTGAGTGGATGTAAACTTCTGACCCACTGGGAATGTGATGAAATAAATAAAAGCTGAAATAAATCATTCTCTCTACTATTATTCTGACATTTCACATTCTTAAAATAAAGTGGTGATCCTAACTGACCTAAAAAAATGAAGTTTTGCTGGGATTAAATGCCAGGAATTGTGAAAAACTGAGTTTAAATGTATTTGGCTGAGGTRTATGTAAACTTCCGACTTCAACTGTATGTGTGTGTATATAGTGGTGTGTATAAACATTATGGACAGTATATGAATAGAAAAGGTGTGTACATCTTGAAGAACAATCTAGCCTTAATGGCCTTAATCTCCACCCGGCACAGCCAGTTGAGGACTGGCAACTTCTCAGAGGCTAGTTCCTCTCAAGGTTTCTTCCTAGGCTCCTGCCTTTCTAGGGAGTTTTTTCTAGCCACYGTGCTTCTACATCTGCAGCGCTTGTTGTTTGGGGTTTTAGGCCGGGTTTCTGTATCAGCACTTTGTGACATCTGCTGATGTAAAAATTGCTATATATACATGTACATTTGATTTGTACAGCAGTAGTTATGTAGGATGAGGCTTGACTAGAATACAGTATATACATATGAAGTGGTTAAAACAATATGTAAACATTGTTGAAGTGACCAGTGTTCAATGACTATGTACATAGGGCAGCAGTCTCTCTGGTGCAGGGTAGAATACCGGGTGGTAACAGTGGCTAAGTTCAGGGCAGGGTACTGGCTGTTGGCCGGCTAGTGGTGACTATTAACAGTCTGATGGCCTGGAGATAGAAGCTGTTTTTCAGTCTCTTCGTCCCAGCTATGATGCATCTATGTTGTCTCTGCCTTCTAGATGGTAGCAGGGTGAACAGACTGAGGTCCTTGATGATCTTCTTGGCCTTCCTGTGACACCAGGTGCTGATGTTCTGGTTGGCAGGCAGTGTGCCCCCGGTGATGCGCTAGGCTGACCCCACCACCCTCTGGAGAGCCCTGTGGTTGCGGACAGAGCAATTGCCGTACCAAGCGGTGATACAGCCCGACAGGATGCTCTCAATGGTGCATCTGTAGAAGTTCATGAGAGTCTTAGGGGCCAAGGCGAATTTCTTCAGACAAATTTAATAAGACCTGCGGGTGAGGGAGAGGAAGAGGGCACCTGGAGTGAGAGCCTCCTCATTGATCACGTCCTTCCAAGGAGAAGAAGGGTTGAACGTGTAGTAAAGTCTCCTGTGAGATTTGCATACAGACGGTTCTACACCGATAATAAAAACACACTATATTGCTACACATGTAGGTCAAAAAATAAATAGGATGGAGAGATTGTATTGGTTATAGCGGCATCTCTGTTTATTAATATTTATTTCAGAAAGTACTAGGAGGCAAACGTAATACGAGCTTCCTTTGAAAGTGTTCCCCCTTATCCTACTCTTGAATTGAATTAAACCTCAGATCTGACACCTGGTGCATTGGCACCGGAGATAAATAAATCTCCATGGTGCCCGCGAAAAAACGTCCACGTGGGCCGTTTATTTCATTTGCGCCGCCCTCCCCTTCCTTCATCGTTACTTCTATCTGCCTTTTGAGACCAGCTTTCTGAGACACATTGCTGCACTGAACTGCATGAAGGAGGTCAGTGGGTTTGGAGTGTGCCGTGGTGCAGGTATGCCACAACTGGCTAGGATCACCACAATACCAGCCAGTAGTCATTGTGAGCACAACAAAACATTTTATTTTATTTAACTAGGCAAGTCAGTTCACAACACATTCTTATTTACAATGACAGCCTACCGGGGAACAGTGGGTTAACTGCCTTGTTCAGGGGCAGAAGAACAGATTTTTACCTCGTCACCTCAGGGATTCGAGCCAGCAACCTTTCAGTTACTGGCCCAACGCTCTAACCACTAGGCTACCTGTCACCTAGCGATGTGTGTAGGTGGATGTTGCAAAAAAGTTTCTATAATATGGCGTAGAACCAACAATGAGATGAATAGAGAGAGGGAGAAAGATACAGACAGAAACAGGTTCAATCACACACAGTTTGTTTGTACAGAGAAGTGAGCCACAGTCGTGTCGTAAAAGGTCCAGTTGTCAGCGATCCTCTACCTTTGTTTTTTTCCCCCGTCTGGTTGAGTGTGTGAGAGGAGCTGGCCGCAACCTGCGGTCCTATTCTGCAGCTGACTGACTAGACAGCTCACTTCCCACCAGGTGACACAACAGCACCTGTCCCCCTCTTTCGGGATCCATTTCTCTCTTTCCAGGAGTCCTCCTCGCCACTGTCTCAAAACCTCTGCCTTTACACACACACACACACTCTGCCGCAATCTCTCTGTCTCTTGCTCTCTCTCTTTCCCTCACGCTTTCTTTGTCTCTCTGTTTCTCTCTCTCTCATTCTTTCTCTCTCTTCTTTCCATATCTTGCGCTCTCTTTCCCCCCCTCTTTCTCTCTCTCAGACACTCCTATTCGTTCACAGCGCCCAACGGGGCTATTTCCATCGCCTTTGTGTCGCTCTGTTGGCTCACCGTTACAAAAGCCTTTGTTCGCCTGCCACCGCTATGATGCGGCAAGACGGAGACACACCAAGGACACACTTGAGCTCTGTGAAAGTGACCTTCTGCAGCAGAGTGGCCAGCGAGCTAATGGAACAAGCGCTAACAGAAGGGCTAGCGTAGCATGGCATTAGCTCTAGCTGGGCCAGTTGTAGGGGGGGTTTATTGCCACTCAGTGAGCCGCGGAGGCAGCTGTCGAGGGCAAAGTTTGTAGCGCTGAGTGACTGCACCCACCAGGAATGCCCAGGGTCTGGGGTGACCCTCCAGGGGGCCACATTGCAGCACAGAGTAAGGATAAGGCCAGGTTGGGGATTAGGGAAAGCTATTTCCCTCTTCCATTAACAACCCTGTACCAAAGGTGGAAGAGGGCCAGAGAGCAGAAATGCCGGGGCACTCATTGGGCAATGGGCATGCCTATAGTGGGTTGTTGTAGGACTCGGGGGACGGTTACATTAGGACCCAATGGGAAGGCTTCACTCACATTGCATAGGTGTCAGATCCTTGCTCTGAATTCTTTCCATAGATGTGCTGAATGTTTGTACACAGAAATCATAACTATTGAAGTCTGTCAAACCAGATCAGTGCTTTCTTTACAGTACTGTACTTTCTTTACAGTACTGTGGTTTCTCTCCCACATTCTTTAGTGTTTATTTTCTTGCACACACACACACGCACACGCACACACACACACAGCTTTACAATGCTAACATTATAGGAAACCTTACACGGCACAAATACTATCAGCAACTTCATACCTTGGATTTGGGGCTTGTGCTATTTTAGCAAAGCCAGAGACTTTCCTTAATATTCTCAACACATGTATAGGATATCAGGAAAACCTGAACACCCAAATACAGAGGTATTGCAAAACGTTTGAATAAAGTGTWGATCAATATTAAACTCCAAAACACCCAGCAGGCCGAAATTTCACATTAGGCAGTGAGTGAATCAAACGAACCCTCTAAAATCATCTGGAATAAAAAAACATTCAAATCCTTTTTTCTATCAGTTGTAGAGGACAAAGTCTTGCAGCTTTAAAGGATTTTCTCAGTTTTGGGAACAAAGCGCTTCTAGGTTTTTGGATTGGCACACAGGGTGACAAAGTGAAAAATAGCTCATTATACTTCAAGAGGGAAGTTAGACTTTGGTCAGCAGCAGTGGTCTCGGAAATGAATGTTGCTCTTTTAAGGTGACCCATTTCATTTCGAGAACACAAAAACAAAAATTCAACTCATTTCATTTCACGCTGGGCCTTCCACGCCAGTGATCCGGTCTGAGGCAAATCAGACGCAGTCTAGTGCAAAGCTTCAGATGAGGCCAAATAATGCCTTATTTGCTCTCTTTTCGTGCTTGTTTCAGTTTGCACTCCCCTTGCATGAACAGCTCTTGCTCTGTTGCTTGGCTCTAACGTTGTCACGACTTCCGCCGAAGTCGGCTCCTCTCCTTGTTCKGGCGGCGTTCGGCGGTCGACGTCACCGGCTTTTCTAGCCATCGCCGCTCCATTTTTCATTGATCCATTTGTTTTGTCTTGTTCCCTGCACACCTGGTTTTCATTCCCCAATCACACCGCATGTATTTATTCCTCTGTTCCCCCTCATGTCTTTGTGTGAAATTGTTTGTGTTACGTGTTTATTGTTGACGCGCCTGACTGGTTTGCTTATACCGTGTTGTTCACGAAAATGTTTATTGTTAAAAATAATTATTGTGACTGTTTTGCGCGTTTTGCACTTTTGCCTATGGGCTGGAGGTTTTGACGCAGTTGCGTTTGTCTGTTGGTTTCTCCTGCCTCAATAAAGTGTGCGCCTGTTCACAACTCTCTGCTCTCCTGCACCTGACTTCGCTACCAGTAGCGCACACCTGACAAACGTTTGGATGTAGAAGGCCAATACACTGCCTAGATTTGATGCTAGTAGGGTTTATGTGTGTGTTACTACTCTGATCTATTGGATGCCAGTGTGTGTGTATGTGTGTACACGTGGGTGGTGGTGTGTGTGTGTGTGTGTGTGTGTGTGTGTGCGTGTCTACATTACTGATCAGCCCTGCTGGAGGCCAATGTCAATTTCCGCTTATGCCCTCTCACCTACCTAAATGAGCATTGGTCCAGAGTGATCGACACACAATACAGACTCTATTTGACACAGATTAGTTCCTTTGATGTGACCTAATCGAGCTCAAAACAGACCCTTTGTGTGGAGAAGAGAAGTGGAGTCGGACTCAAATTCTGAAGTTGTAGCACTGAGTGAATTGATCCAGTCATGGAGTAGTGGAGAAAACATACTGTTATGGGAAGGGATATTTTTAAACCATGAATGATAGACTTACTGTATTAAGCATCAACAACATATAAACCTTTGGCAGAGACATACAAAGCACCCAAACATATGAGCAATAAGATGTTATGAAGTTGTCTCGTGCCAAACTTATTTCCCTGTGCAGCTGTAAAGATGCTTTGTGGTAGACGTTAGTTACCATGAGAGCTGGGGCGAGTGTCTTTGTGAGTGTCTTTCTCTGGTGAGTCGGCGGCGTGGTGTGATGTGATGTGAGCAGCAGTCGGACTAATTCTGCCATTGTTGTCGGGGAGAGGCTCTTATTGAGTGAGAACCTAATTAAGTGCTGTACTCTAGGCTACTACAAGGCAAGCCTTAGAGAGAGGACTGACGAGACACAATGATGGTGTGACTGGGTTGGGTTGGTGTGAGAGGCAATGCTGTAGAAGAAACGGACTTGTGTTGCTTCCCTACCAGGTCACACTGGAGTGTGTTGGAGGTAAACAACATGCACACGTATGTACGTGCACACGTACACACAGGTATGAGTACACACATGCATGAGTACGCATTCAAACGGTCTCACACTCACACAAACACACATGCTGTGTGTGTCTGGGATACGGTTCAAAGGCAAAAAAGCAGGTTACTGTGTTCTGTGACAAYGAGTGAGCAGCCCTTGGAATGCTGCTAGCCCTCAATCCACCAGGCATTTCCTGACATGTCTGGGCACGCTCCGGCATGGGATGGAGGGCGGAGACTTCCCAGCAGCAGCAGTAGTAGTAGGGGTCCGACTGCCTTCCGTTCCACACAATAACACTATTATTACAAGTATTACTATTATTATTATTACATTCGTAACGCGTTGCGATGATATATGGCAGGGGTATTCAAATCTTACCGTACAAAGTCCGGACTACCGCTGGTTTTCTGTTCTACCTGATAATTGATTGCACCCACCTGGAAAAAAAAGCTGTGGAACTGGTTTCGAGGTTCAGATTTGAATTTCAGGGATATATTGTACAATTTTTTGGTAATAATTGGGTCCCGCTGCATATTATTTCAGCAGCTGTTATGTAAAGGTCTTTTTGAGTTGTGCCCAAAGGGTAAAATGTACATGTACATGGAGGTACTCTCATTCACAGGAACATAACAAAAAGTAGTCGCGAGAACTCGTAGAAAAGAGGAGGTCGTTTAGTATCTAGTCTACACCAACGAGAACCCCATTAAAGTGCAGCAACACATAGGAAGATGCATCCGACAATATTGCTTTTAATGAGAATTCATTTGAGTGAGTGTTCTTTTGTTCTGTTTTTGAACCCCGCGTTCACAAGTGAAGTGACAAAGAACTGACAAAGAAGCGTATGACAGTTGTAGAAATACACAGTGCACATTCCCAAATTACACAGACAGGTGAAAAATAATAATGACTTGCAGTGAGTCATTTAACGGGTCACAAAGGTAGTGTGGAGAGGTTGGCTCAAGTTAGGATGAGTTGGGGAGGGGAAGAAAGGGTTAGTGATGTTGGGTCTTTGCGGCGGTGTCCATCCAGCTAGTTGAGCATGCAGGACTCGTAGGTGGGCACCATGTATTTGATGTTGATGAAGGCGTCCTCACCCCCGTAGCGCTCAAACACCTCCAGGGTCTCCTGGATCAGGTCTCCGATGTTCTCCCTCTTCTGCTGGCTGTAGTCGATGCCGTCTCCCGAGTTGACTGTGGAGATAGAGAGGGAGGCGAGGTGTTAGGTCATTGTCTGAGATCTATGCATGCACACACACAGATACAGTAGGTGTTATGGGCTGAGAGGGTGTCACGTTCCTGACCTATTTCTGTTAGTTTTGTGTGTTAGTTGGTCAGGACGTGAGGTTGGGTGGGCATTCTATGTTTTCTGTTTCTGTGTTGGTTTTTGGGTTGCCTGGTATGGCTCTTAATTAGAGGCAGGTGTTTGGCGTTCCTCTAATTAAGAGTCATATTTAGGTAGGCGTTGTCACAGTGTTCGTTGTGGGTGATTGTCTTCCGTGTCTGTGTAATTGTTTGCACCATACGGGACTGTTACGGTTTGTTCGGTTTTGTGTAGTCATTTTGTCCTATTCGTGCGTTCTTCTTGTTTATGTAAGTTCGTCGTATAGGTCTGTCTACACCGTTTGTTGTTTTGTTAGTTTAGTACAAGTTCGTGTCTATGTTAACGTTTGTAGCCTGTGTGTGCACATCGTTTATTTAGCTTCACGATCGTTTATTGTTTTTGTTTAATAAATATGTGTTCAAACTCCACTGCGCCTTGGTTCGATAAATACTCCTCCTTTTCGGTAGAAGAGGAGGAGGACCGCCGTTACAGAATCACCCCACCATTCCAGAGCCAAGCAGCGGAGTAAACGGAGTAAGGACAGGAAAAGAAGGAGCAATGGACATGGGACGATATATTGGACGGAAAGGGTTGCTACACATGGAGGAGATCCTGGCTGGTAGGATCGCCTCCCATGGGAACAGCTGGAGGCACTGAGGAGAGCAGAGGCTACCGGGAATTATGAGGGGACGCGTCTTGCACGGAAGCCCGAAAAGCCCGTGAGTAATTCCCAAAAATTTCTTGGGGGGGCTAAGGGTTGGTGGCCAAGGGCAGGTAGGAGACCTGCCGCCCACTTACCAGA